>NC_048218.1:77691612-77705670 GCF_002007445.2 Ailuropoda melanoleuca
CTTGTGTTCCCTCTCTCGCTGGCTGTCTCTATCTCTGTCGAATAAAGAAATAAAATCTTTAAAAAAAAAAAGAAGTTGTGGTCCATATATATAATGGAATATTACTCAGCTATCAGAAAGAATGAATTCTCAACATTTGCTGCAACATGGGCGACACTGGAGGAGATAATGCTAAGTGAAATAAGTCAAGCAGAGAAAGACAATTATATGATTTNCAAGCAGAGAAAGACAATTATATGATTTCTCTCATCTATGGAACATAAGAACTAGGATGTTCGGTAGGGGAAGAAAGGGATAAAGAAAGGGGGGGTGATCAGAAGGGGGGATGAAACATGAGAGACTATGGACTATGAGAAACAAACTGAGGGCCTCAGAGGGGAGTGGGTGGGGGAATGGGATAGTCTGGTGATGGGTAGTAAGGAGGGCACGTATTGCATGGTGTGCTGGGTGTTATACCCAACTAATGAATCATCGAACTTTACATCGGAAACCGGGGATGTAATGTATCGTGACTAACATAATATAATAAAAAATCATTAAAAAATGTCCATACTACCCACAGCAATCTACACATTTAATGCAATCCCTATCAAAATACCAACAGCATTTTTCACAGAGCTAGAATAATCCCAAAATTTGTAGAGAACCACAAAGGACACTGAATAGCCAAAGCAATCTTGAAAAAGCAAAGCAAAGCTGAAGGCATCATAATTCTGGACTTCAAGCTATATTACAAAGCTGCAGTTATCAAAACAGTACGGTACTGGCCCAAAAATAGACACAGGTGAATGGAACAGAATAGGAAACCCATAAATATACCCACATTTATATGGTCAATTAGTCCTCAACAAAGCAGGAAAGAATATCCAATGGGAAAAGGAGAGTCTTTTCAACAAATGGTGTTAGGAAAACTGGACAGCCACATGCAAAAGAGTGAAACTGGACCACTTTCTTACACTACACCCAAAAATAAATCCAAAATGGATTAAAGATCTAAATGTGAGACCTGAAACTGTAAAATCCTAGAAGAGAGCACAGGCAGTAACTTCTTTGACATTGGCCATAGCAACTTCTTTCTAACTATGTCTCCTGAGGCGAGGGAAACAAAGGCGAGAATAAACTATTGAAACTTCATCAAAATAAAAAGCTTCTGCACAGCAAAGGAAATAATCAACAGAACTAAAAGGCAACCTACGGAATGGGGGAAGATATTTGCAATGATGTATCCAATAAAAGCTATTATCCAAGATACACAAACAACTTAAAAAACTCAACACCCTGGGTGATGGGTATTAAGGAGGGCACATTTTGTGACGAGCACTGGGTGTTATATGCAACTAATGAATTGTTGAGCACTACATCAAAAACTAATGATGTGCTATATGTTGGCTAATTAAACATAATAATAAAAAATTTAAAAAAACCACAACACCCAAAAAATAATAATCCAATTAAAAAGTGGGCAAAGACATGAACAGATATTTCTCCAAAGAACACACACAGGTGGCCAACAGACACATGACAAGATGCTCAACATCACTTATCATCAGGGAAATGCAAATCAAACCACACTGTCAGAATGGCTAAAATCAATAACACAAGAAACAAGTGTTGGTGAGGCTGTGGAGAAAAAGCACCACTCATGCACTGTTGGGGGGAATGGAAATTGGTGCAGCCACTGTGGAAAACAGTACAGAGGTTTCTCAAAAAGTTAATAGAACTACCTTGTGATCCAGCAATCGCACTACCGGATGTTTACCCAGAGAATACAAGAACACTAATTCAAAGGAATACGTGCTCCTCTATGTTTATAGCAGCATTATTTACAATAGCCATGATATGGAAGCAGCCCAAGTGTCTGTGGACTGACAATGAGTGGATAAAGAAGATATGGTGTGTGTATATATATATGTATATATATATATATATATACACATATACAATGGACTATTACTCAGCCATAAAAAATAATAAAATCTTGTCATTTGCAACAACATGGATGGAGCTAGAGTGTATTATGCTAAGTAAAAAAAGTCAATCAGAGAAACACAAATACCATATGATTTCACTCAGATGTGGAACTTAAGGAACAAAACAAGCAAAGGGGAAAAAAATAAGAGAGAGACCAACCAAGAAACAGACTCTTAAATACAGAGAGCAAACTGATGGTTACCAGAGCGAGGTGGGCAGGGAGATGGGTGAAACAGGTGATGGGGATTAAGGAGGGACTTGTCCTGATGAGCCCCAGGTGTTGTATGGAAGGGTTGAATCACTATATTGTATACCTGGAATTAGTATTACACTGTATGTTAACCGGAATTAAAATGAAAACTTAAATTAAAAAAATTAACTTATGTGTACAAGCATAAAACAATAAAGAAGAGACAGCTAATGATTAGTAGGTGGGCTGGAAAGCCAGTAATACAGTTTCTTGCTTTGTTTCTTGCAGCTTCTGCTTGGGGTTCAGGAAGTTTCTACGGATTGAAACTATACAAAACACAAATATCATTTTACATTTTCTGTTAAAAACCTCCCACACACATCAGAGGTAGTTTGTTGCAAGAGAAAAGAGGCAGGACTGGAAGGAAGCTTCTAGATTAGGATTTCACAAGAAGGTATTCCGTAGAACGCTAGTCCAGGAAATGTGTCCCCACCCCCACCCCTGTCCTCAGTGTTCTGTGCTCAGATACCTTCAGGAACTGCATCCACAACACACATTAGCCTGTGGAAAGCTCTCCAAAGCTTTGAGGTGAAGAAACCTCTTTATACCACAGTTCCCTATACTTACTTGACTGTAGGAGAGGGTTTTGTAAACCTTAATAAGAATTCACAAAATACACCTTTGCAATTGCTGTATATGCAGCTAAGGATAGCTGTCTCTGAGGTTTTCTGGTAAGAAACTGGTGAGAGGTGTGAAGATTTTGATTGGAGGGGGAAATACTTCAAATGCATTGAAAGAATGTCCCTCTGGCCTGAACCAAAATTCAGGATACGGTCAGCCACGGCTGATAACAGCAAACTCAATGGGAGCAAGGCATTTCAATTGACCTGGGTTTAAAACTTTGATTTCACGTGAAACTTAAATATAATGATTTGTGTTGCTGGTTAGGACTGTTGTAATTAGCTATTGTGATAAAATTTAAACTTTTATTTAAAAGCAGAAAACAGGTTTTTTTTTCTTTTTAAAGATTTTATTTATTTATTTGACAGAGAGACAGCCAGTGAGAGAGGGAACACAAGCAGGGGGAGTAGGAGAGGAAGAAGCAGGCTCATAGCAGAGCAGGGAGCCCAATGTGGGACTCTCCAGGGATCACGCCCTGAGCTGAAGGCAGACACTTAACGACTGAGCCACCCAGGGGCCCCCAAAATAGTTTTTTTCTTATTTAGTAACCATGCTCTTAGCTAAATCATGGTGCTGTAGGTCACCTGGTGGTAGTATCCAGCCTCACTGAAAGGTGCCTGTAATGGAAATTGGGTGGATCTAACCACTGCGCTTCTCAGGTGAGACAACGAGGTTTAGGAACGTGGCGTGTGTAAACAAAAATCATAAACGAATTGGCGGTAGAACCAGTACAGAAACCTTCCAGTTTAGAATTCTAAACCAAACATAGCAATGGCCTAACTGTAACTCTTTTAATTACTAGCTAAATGAACTTGAAAAACCACTTAACTACTGTAAGCCTCAGTAGCCAAATCTATAAAATGGGCTAATCATAACATCTCCCTCATAGGAGATTACAAGCACACTAAGGGCTAGACCCACACTTGGCACACAGTGGGAGCTATTGCTGTCAGTATGATCATGTTTGTTCCTTGAAATTCCACAAGCACTTACTGAGCACCCCTACAATGCCAGGGACTGCGGGAGGCTTTCTGGAATCAAGAGATAATCAGACTAATTAGATTAATAAAATACTGCCCCTCCCTGATTTCTGCAAGTGAGTAAAGAGTTTTTGAGGCTTGATTTACAAATCCAGATCTAATGACCCCAACTCCTTAGACCTGGGCATTGGGCATTATTTGCAAAAATGGGTAGGAAAGGGGTACGGAAGCCAGAAAATGGGCATGGAAACTAGATATTCAAGTTCCGGGGTCCAACAGAGATTTCCAGCCAGTGAGTGCACAAACGTTCACAGGGCTTGAGCCACGGGTGGAAAGAGGTCGGGAAGGACGGAGGACACAGGACAGGAGGAGGCGGTCTGAGGCCTGAGGACATGCATCAGATGTGCATAGCTGAAGGCTGCTACTGCAACCGGAATGAAAGGCAGGGCTCCAAAAACCAGATTAAAATCCGATGACACACTGACCAGAGAGTAAAGCAGACTCTGACCCAGATGTCCCGGTTCAGGCCTTAGCTGTGTAACCAAGAGGGAGAGGCATGGCTTTCTGAAGCCCGGTTTCCTCACCTGTGAAATTGGGTTTGGGGTCCCACGATCTCCTAGAGCCCTTCCAGCTGCGTGAAGGCCTTCCTGCCTTTCTCTTTACCCGACAGCATTCCATTTCCATGGGATCTGGGTTTCAACTCTGTTTCAAACAAGCTGGGCCCAGCCTCCTTCTAGGTTGTGGAGTACGGGAGCCCTGGGAGAGGCCTCGGGGAAGAGGCCAGTCTTTGGAGGCAGGCAGACCTGGGTTTAAGTTCCACTTCTACCATCTGCATGGCGGAGGGCCTCAGACGCTGTGGGTGTGCCCTAACACTTAGTTTCTTTCTCCAGAAACACACACACAGTGGCACCCCCTTGGAGAAAGAGGGGAACATATTTCATCTCCCCAGGAACCGCACCCCAGGTAACACTTATGTTTGGTCCCCATCGCGTGTGGGGACAATCTGAGCGGCGGCCTCGGAGTTTGGTTTCAGCATCAGAGTGAAGAGCGGAGCCATGGAGACATTCGTCCTGCGTCTGCTTAGGGTCACCACCTAAGCTGCCATGCCCAAGTTTAAGTTTACATTTTCTAGCAGCCACGTTTAAAAAGTAAAAAGAGGGGCGCCTGGGTGGCACAGCGGTTAAGCGTCTGCCTTCGGCTCAGGGTGATCCCAGCATTATGGGTTCGAGCCCCACATCAGGCTTCTCTGCTATGAGCCTGCTTCTTCCTCTCCCACTCCCCCTGCTTGTGTTCCCTCTCTCGCTAGCTGTCTCTATCTCTGTCAAATAAATAAATAAAATCGTTAAAAAAAAAAAGTAAAAAGAAACAGATGCAATTCATTTTAATATTTTGCTCAACCCAGTGTATTCAAAACACCATCATTTCAATCTGTAATTAACAGAAACACTGGGGCTGAGCCAGAGGCCCCCGTTTCACACTGTGGCAGACCTCAGTGAAGGGGCTCAGTGGTCAGTAGTGGCCACTTGCTTAAGCCGTCTGGCTGCTCCCGGGCAAAGGCCTCCTGAGGCTGCGGTCAGGACTGGACTCAGGGCCAGTGCGTGCAGGGTGCTTGGTGCAGCCCGGGGCCGTGGGAAGCACGGCAACCCTGTCTGCTAGCAGTGCTGCGATGTCCCCTGCGGCCCTCACCTTGTCTCACACACTGCAGATCCCATGCTACTCTGCTGGTCACCTTGTCCAGGTCCACCCGAACGGAGTCACCGCCAAGCCAGCCAGGTCATGAGAGACAGGGCTGGTTTTCCTTGAGCTAGGAGGGGCGGTACCAGGCCTCCCATCCACCTGCCGACACAGGTGTGATTCGTGATTGTTCGAGAGTAGGAAGAGGTCAGACAGGTGAGGCATAATTCGCCACAGAGCTGGGAGAGGCGCAGTGCATGGGATTAGGTCTCTGGGGAGTTAGAAATACAGGCACCAAGACTTGCCCTGGGAGGGCAGGGTGTGTATGGAGGGGAACTGGACGGCACCCACAGCTCCAAAGCCCAGGCCGGCACTGCCCTGGCTGAAGATGGCCGCTGGGTCTTTTCTCTCTCCTCTCTTTCCCTCCCTGTATCTTTTCTTCCTTCCACAAATACCGAACATTTATTCCATATGCTGCCAACACCCAGCGTTATAAATAATAAACAACACTAATGAGTTCTCAGTACATGTCCAGCCACGTGCTAAACACTGTGTGCTCCTTCTCTCATTGCAAGTCCACAGCCATCCCAGGGGGCTGTGAGTGCTATTATTTTCGTTGTTCAGACAGGGGAAACTGAGGAACAGAGAGGGGAAGTAGGTCACCCAAAGTCTTACAGCTAGGGTTTGCATCCAGCCTATGTGGCTTCGGAGAGGAAGGCCCTCTTGAGTGGGTAGCAGGAAAGCAACCAGAGGAGAAACTAGCTCTGCTGGGGAAGTCAAGAAAGGCTTCTTGGAGGAGGTGACATTCTGTTCGGGGCTTGAAGGATGAGTAAAAGTATGCCCGATAGGAAGGGAGCCCAAGGAAATAGGATCAGGACTCAGTAAAAGTTTAAAATGTGAATTACATAGTTTATCCTCCATGTCCTTCCAGCTGTCTCCTCTATAAACTGAATGGAATTTGTCCTCCCAACCTACTCAGTGGCCTCTGCTACCTTTTGGCAGTTTGTCTCCTAAAGTACCCTACATCTGGAACCTCTTTCTTTCCCTTACTTCCATCAATCATATTTAGGCAATGTTTGAGAAAATTCAGAATGTTTAGGGCACCTTTTTCAGTATCAAAAATATTCATAGGGCAAACCTGCCTTATAGTACCACGAGTGGGATTTCTTCTAAGAACCCATATGGTGTTGTAGCCAAGAGGACAGACACTGGGCTCGAACAAGCATCCGTTGGACTCCCAGCTCTACCACTAATCAGTCATGTGACGAAAGATGGGTTCCTCACGCTCTCTGAATCTCAGCTTCCTCATTGATAAATGAGGCCACAGTTACTCCATAGGACGGATGTGAGGGTTAGGTGGGTTCCCACACACAAATAAAGTGCCTGGCACACAGTTTTCCTCAATATCTCACCAAAGAGGGGCGCCTGAAAGTGTCTCAGTCAGTTAAGCGTCTGCCTTCGGGTCAGGTCATGATCCCAGGGTCCTGGGATTGAGCCCAGTGTCAGACTCCCTGCTCAGCCTGGTTCTCCCTCTGCCTGTCACTCCTCCTGCTTGTGCGCTCTCTGTCAAATAAATAAATAAAATCTTAAAAAAACAAAAAAACAAAAAACAAAAAACCCTCACCAAAGGGTTTCTAAAAGGTAAGAAAGTGTCCTAAGGAAAAGCAGGTAGGATCTCCAAACGCACATCTCCTACTCACCGTCGTGCATGAGTTGAAGGGAGCAGCTCTGGTTTATGAAGAGATGTCAAGCATGGTCAGTTGTGCAGGCCACACATTCAGACTCTCTGAAGGACCCAGAGTCACTGAGACTTGGGGGCTGACTCACACTAACCCTCTGCACAAGCAACTGATGTACAAACCAGAAGCCTGCTGGTTAATTTACACCAGAGAAAGATGCCTCTCCAGCATGTCCTCAGCAGGCTGGACAAACACTGACAAGTTCTTCCCCTCCAATCCCCCTTTCACATCCTGCAAACAGACCACGTTGTCCCTTCGGCAGGCCAGGCAACGATGCACTTGGCTGGGCTGCGGCCCTCATTAGCTGCCTTCTACTGGTTCCCGAATTAGAGCCGGGGGCAGAAGGCTCCTCTTTAACTAGGTGCGGTTTCTTTCTGAGGAGCCGCCCAGCACCTTGCTCAGACCTGGGACTTCCCACATTACCTCACCAACACCTGTACGAGCCAACGTGAAGCAAATGGCTCCCTTCTCCCAGAAGTGCCGGTTCTCACGGGTCTCACTGCCAGTGGCTGGCCTTACTGCCGTACTCCATCCTAACCAGTACTGCCCGTACACTGACCAAAGCAGAGAGGGGAGGGGGCACCCCCCGGGTGGGAGGTCTCACACTCAAGCCTCAGACTTTGTTGGAAGGTATGTTTATCCCCATTGGATGACTGTGTCACCCCAGGGCATGTGCCCTTTCCTATACCCCATGTGCGGTAACATCTCCCAGAGTCACAGAACCAGAACTCGGCTGCAGGACACACTGTCGCGGAGGCGTGGTGGCTCTGGCACATTCGCTTTCAGTGGAAGCTCAGCTTTGATTCAGTGACTTCTCTTCCAGATTTAGCTTGAATGCTGGAGGTTAAGGAGATTCTGATGAAGAGATAAAAGGATATGGGTTTGAGGGTGGGCTGAATGGGTGAAGGTGGTCACGGGGTACAAGCTTGCAGCTGTAAGATGAATAAGGTTGGAGGATCTATAATGTTCAGCATGGTGACTTCAGTCAACCATACTGTATTGTATACTTGCAAGTTAAGAAAGGAGATCTTGAATGTTCTCACCAGCACAATGCCCATCCCCCCCCCAAGGAAACAAATGGTATGTGAGGTGATGAATGTGTTAACTAACCTTACTGCGGTAAACATTTCTAAATATATACATGTACAAGTCATCATGGTTAAGGTGGTAAACCTTAAACTTACATAATGTTACATGTCAATTATATCTCCATAAAGCTGGAAAGGAAAGGGATGTGAGACGGCCAAGGTTGAGTGGAGCAAGGAGGAGGCGTGTTCAAGGGGAAATCTCACCAAATCCTATTAAAGGGAGGCATAACTGGTAATTAAAAGAGAATTTTAAATATAAATAAGGGACAAAATAAATCAGTCAAAATTGCCAGTACTATTTTCTAAATATTCCTTTTTGTGGGAGTTTTGACTTTTGGGATTATGTTAATGTTTTAATTATTCAAAACAATAAAATTAATTCAATAAAGCTGGGGGGAGAAAGCGAAAACTTATTATGAACAGAAACAAATGAGCCTGTGTTTCAAATGAATACCAGACACAGTGAAAGGGGAAATGTGGACTAATCCAAGAACTTTTGAATACAATTCTTTGATTCTCTCTCATCAGTCTGAAGAAAAAAGAAACACAAACAAATGTTGAACTCTACTTAGTAGGCTTGTTTTTCATAGCAGAATGGGTGTAGCAGTTCCTGAAACTATTTTGTGTGTTGCAACATCGAGCAAATGATACTGTTGTTTTGTACTTAGGGAACCAGGATTCTCACCAAGGAGGAGAGTGGGGACAGGGAAAGACAAGGAAAATTCTGAGTTGGGAGTTTGGATTGGTGCTAGAGAGAGCAGTACGAATTCATAATTTTATGTGGATGACATGAATGAGCGCTGGACCGAATGAAATGACTATTCTTTCCAAGTCTGTCCACTGTGGAGTCCTAGAAGCGAGAGCACTCAGCCCATTTAGTACCCAGGTCTCACTTTCTAGGTGGGATTCCCCACTAGGAGCAGCCAAAGCTCCTGCAAGAAATGGTTGACCCTGGGGAAGGGAAGTACAAGATGAGCTTGTGCCGGGAAGTAAGAAAGCACTCGAAGAATGACGAGGGGCTGCAAAAAGAAGCCACTTGGGAATCTGGCATGACCTGGGCATTACAACAAGGATTGAGAGTAGCAAATTACAATCGGTTGAATAAAATAGAGATCACATATTAGTACTAACTAAAGAAGGGAAAAGGCAAAACTTTGCTCACATAAAATGCCGATGACTAAAAACATCAATGAAACGATAGTTAGAAAATCAACATTGTGGGGCACCTGGGTGGCACAGCGGTTAAGCGTCTGCCTTCAGCTCAGGGCATGATCCCGTCGTTATGGGATCGAGCCCCACATCAGGCTCCTCCGCTATGAGCCTGCTTCTTCCTCTCCCACTCCCCCTGTGTGTTCCCTCTCTCGCTGGCTGTCTCTATCTCTGTCGAATAAATAAATTAAAAATCTTTAAAAAAAAAAAAGAAAATCAACATTGTAACCATTGTTCTAATAATGAACTGAGGCAAAAATCATCAATGTATATTAACTAGTGAGGAAAAATTTTATATGGAATAGTTTATCTATACACTCTTTAAAGTATCTCCCTACAGACTACTTAATAATTAATTAATTATAATTAATTGATTTCATTAACTACTTATTCATTATAAGGGGGAAATTATAATTAAATAACAGAGAAACGTGGAAGACATCACCTTAACTAAGGGATCAGAGTTGACATCCCCAGTAATGGGACACATAGATACCATGTGTTTCCTGATGTGCTTCTCTGAGGACACAACATCCCTTGTATTCCTGGGGGGAGAGGAAAGCATAGACTCACTCTATCATGAGCAAACGTTAGACAAACCCAAATTTGAAGGGCATTCTACAGAACAACTAGCTTATACTCTTCCAAAATGGCAATTCACGAAAGACAAGGCCTCAAGAACTTTTCTAGACTAAAGGACATTAAAAAGAATTTATAACTGGGGCACCTGGCTGGTTCAGTTTGTGGAGCATGGAACTCTTGATCTTGGGGTCATGAGTTCAAGCCCCATATTAGGCACAGAGATTACTTAATAAAAAATAATAAATAATAATAAAAATGAATTTATAACTAAATACAATGTGTCATTCCAATGTGAATCCTGGGATAAGGAGGAAAGATTGCTCTAAAGAACTACATTGAGAGAGTTAGCAAATTTTGCATATGGAATGTAAATTACATAATAGTATGTATGTATTAGGTTTTCTGAATTTGAGAACTATAATGTGATTATGTAAGAAAATGTGCTTGTTCTTATGAAACAGACATGAAGTTTTTAGATTGTGAGTGTGTATGTTGGGAAGGAGAGCGAGAGAGGGAAATCAAAAAATATCAAAGCAACAAATATCAGTAGTTGGTGAATCTGGACAAAGGGCATATGGTACTTTATAATTGTGCACTTTTGAATATAATCAAAATAAAAAGTTAGAAATACTATAAAAATTAAAATTTGCTAGTTATATAAGTACTGAATAATGGTTAGGAAGCAGGAAATTATTAATGTCATTGTTTACCATAAATCCCCGAATACTATGGACTGAATGTGTGTGTCCCTTCAAAGTCCATATTCTGAGACCCTTGTCCCCATTGTGATGGTATCTGGAGGCGGGAACTGTGGAGATGATTGGGATTGGGCGACATCATGGGGTGGAGCCCTCAAGATGGGCTTAATGCCCGTCTAAAAGGATTAAGAGACCAGAGCTCTCTCCCTCTTTCAGTTATGGGAGGATGCAACCATGAGGTCACAAGCCAGGGAGAACCTTCATCAGGAATCCAACCATGCTGGCACCCTGACCGTGGACGTCTAGCATGAAGAGCTGTGAGAAGTAAATTCCTGCCGTTTAAGCCACTCAGTCTGTGAGATTTGTTCCAGCAACCCTAGCTGACTAAGCACCAAATAACAGGAAACCCAGGTGCTCTCCCAAGGGGAAGATACGCTCTTATCCCTTGCTTATCCCTTGAGACAACACGTCCAACAGCAGTACACATGGATTCCCAAAGTGCCCAATTCCCATTCCTACCAGCATGTCATGTGTGCACGTGCCCATTTCTCTACAAAGGGACTCACCGCGCCGGGGATCCCACACCACCTCTGGGGCCCTGGGTCCAGAAGCCAGATGCTGCGTGTGCTCACCCAGCCTTCAGCCCTGCGCCTTCCTCCTTACCCTCACATCTGATCATCTCTGCCTTACACTCCAGAGCCTGACACCATCAAGGAGGGAAGGTTTCAACAGTTTGAACCCAGGACTGAGTCACTGGTCTCCTTAGTTTGTTCATTCATCCCACGTGTGTGGGGCCTCGGCAGGCAGCTGATGGGGGACGAGGGAGGAAGGGGACCTGAAACAGCTGCACGACTGCAGAGTTGTGATCTGGGGAAAACGTGGGCAAGGAGCACCATGGAAAAGAGGTACCAGAGGGGAGAGCAGCTTTGAGGGAAAGATAGGAAAGCCACGAGGAGCTGAACTCTGGAATAAGTATGGGGTTAAATATTGCGGCAGGATATCCGGGTGATGTTTACCAGACAGCAGCTGCTCAGTGTTCTCCGACTGAGTGAGAGGGCTGCAAGACAACCCCTTGGGGGTTACGGTGGAAGCCGTGACGATCAATAAGGCCACCAGGGCTGAATTTAGGGCAAAAGTCAAGGACAATATTTTTGTACTACCTCTGTGAGGATTTTATAGACTGGATGTCAGAGTTCTATACATTTCTGTAATTTTCTGAAGAAAAAGACTCATTCTTTTGTAAGACGGACCCATCCTTTACAAGATGCCATCCCATCATGTCTCTATTTATAATCTATCTACATATCTACGTATCTATCTGTCTATCTATCTATCTGGTCAGTATTTACTCTCCCAGGGCCAGTAAACCCTAGGGAAGCAAGGCTTGCCCATATTATAATGAATATGTGTTACAGCAGTGCGCAGGGAATACAACTAAAGGGACAAAGCTGGCATTGGTTTTATTCAGTCGGTGTTATTACAAATAACTGCCTTGACACCTCCCACACTCATCACCTGGAGAAAACTGAGGAACCACCCACATGGGGCTTCAAGCCTATGGGAAGTGTCCGACGAACTGGGGATTTTCCAGTGTGGTTCAAACAGTTCTAGAACGTGGTCATTGGTGCTTCATTCATCAAACTCCTCCCGGGGACCTACTTGTACCCGGTACTAAGTAGTGCGGGAGGTGAGATGTGAATAAGACAGAGTCCCGACTCATAAAACACACGGAGCCCGGAGGAGAGGAGTTATTTGTAAGGAGAAAATACAATACATTGTCGGTGTGTGTGTGTGTGTGTGTGTGTGTGTGTGTGTGTGTGTGTGAGAGAGAGAGAGACCAAGAAGCCTCTGGCCACATTTTCATCAACTGATCAATAATACATAACCTCGTTTTCTGTGTTTCTGATGAAAGACATCGTATGTAATACACACTGTCAGTTCTTTAACACCGTGCTCACTGACACTGTAACTCACGCCTGAATCGCGCTTCCCTGACACACGCATTTCCAGCCTTCCTGTTCTTAGAAACACCACGCAGCACTTTGGCACGATGCTCGGGGGCCATGTCAAGCAGCAAAATCAACAAAAGCACAAAACCATGCAACACGTGGCACTAAATAGACAGTGACAAGCACGCTTGCGTGCAGCATGAGAGCTGAAACAAGGAGCCACGCACTTTGTTTGACTTCAGCCAGGAAGGCGCTCAGGCCGCCTCCGGAGACTCGACTTGTTCACCACTGTGCACATGTCTGGAATGACTGCGAAGATAGTAGGGCTATGACTGTGGGGGTTACAATGAGATCTAGTGAGCAGGTGAACTCGCAAATACAGAATCCCCACCTAATGAAGACTGACTCTTTCACTGTCTCTCTCTGTCTCCGTCTCTCTCTCTCTCTGTCTCTCTCTCTCTCACACACACACACAGACACAATGCTGTGGCAGCGCAGAGGAGAGAAGGCAGCAAACCCTGTCTGCAAGGCACTGGAGGCAGGACGAGGGTTATGTCCTCCAGGATGTAACACCTCAATTACGCCTGTTGCTGGTAAGGAGCATGCACTTGCTGAGCTGAGCAGTTCCTGTTGATGCTGGAAGAGTAAGCATGGCTGGGAAAGAGAGTGGAGAAGGCAGCAGGAAGAGGGATGAGAATACACGGGTGGGTTAGCGGAGAAGGAGGGAAGACTGAAAACTCTTACCCTGAATCTTCAGGGAGAGGGGGAGCTTTTTATATTTCCTGCCCCTTTCCCACTGCACCAGTATCTTCCAGTTAGGACATGAACAGAGAACAAAATTTCTGAAGTCATTTTCTTTCTTTCTAAATTATGAGCATTACCTTGCCACTTTTCAATGTTGGAAAACTTTTGTTAAATTTCCTTGACTTTCAAATCTCAGTTGAGAAGTCTTGGGAGATTCTGAGCAGTACCATTGGTAGGACTGGATGTGTGAGCTCTCAGGAACCCGCTCTTCAAGCATCCAGAGAAAATGAGGCTGTTAGAGATTTCTGGGTGGAGACAAGAGTCTGCAGCATTCAGAGTTTATTTCTGGGAAATAAAGAAATGATAAATCAGGGGCGCCTGGGTGGCACAGCGGTTAAGCATCTGCCTTTGGCTCAGGGCGTGATCCCGGCGTTACGGGATCGAGCCCCACATCAGGCTCCTCTGCTATGAGCCTGCTTCTTCCTCTCCCACTCCCCTGCTTGTGTTCCCTCTCTTGCTGGCTGTAATAAATAAATAAAATCTTAAAAAAAAA
>NC_048218.1:77713540-77904534 GCF_002007445.2 Ailuropoda melanoleuca
TGGGAAGTGTCCGACGAACTGGGGATTTTCCAGTGTGGTTCAAACAGTTCTAGAACGTGGTCATTGGTGCTTCATTCATCAAACTCCTCCCGGGGACCTACTTGTACCCGGTACTAAGTAGTGCGGGAGGTGAGATGTGAATAAGACAGAGTCCCGACTCATAAAACACACGGAGCCCGGAGGAGAGGAGTTATTTGTAAGGAGAAAATACAATACATTGTCGGTGTGTGTGTGTGTGTGTGTGTGTGTGTGTGTGTGTGTGTGTGAGAGAGAGAGAGACCAAGAAGCCTCTGGCCACATTTTCATCAACTGATCAATAATACATAACCTCGTTTTCTGTGTTTCTGATGAAAGACATCGTATGTAATACACACTGTCAGTTCTTTAACACCGTGCTCACTGACACTGTAACTCACGCCTGAATCGCGCTTCCCTGACACACGCATTTCCAGCCTTCCTGTTCTTAGAAACACCACGCAGCACTTTGGCACGATGCTCGGGGGCCATGTCAAGCAGCAAAATCAACAAAAGCACAAAACCATGCAACACGTGGCACTAAATAGACAGTGACAAGCACGCTTGCGTGCAGCATGAGAGCTGAAACAAGGAGCCACGCACTTTGTTTGACTTCAGCCAGGAAGGCGCTCAGGCCGCCTCCGGAGACTCGACTTGTTCACCACTGTGCACATGTCTGGAATGACTGCGAAGATAGTAGGGCTATGACTGTGGGGGTTACAATGAGATCTAGTGAGCAGGTGAACTCGCAAATACAGAATCCCCACCTAATGAAGACTGACTCTTTCACTGTCTCTCTCTGTCTCCGTCTCTCTCTCTCTCTGTCTCTCTC
Source organism: Ailuropoda melanoleuca (assembly GCF_002007445.2). NCBI lineage: Eukaryota > Metazoa > Chordata > Mammalia > Carnivora > Ursidae > Ailuropoda > Ailuropoda melanoleuca. The sequence goes on from NC_048218.1 coordinate 77,714,388, forward strand.
TCTCTCACACACACACACAGACACAATGCTGTGGCAGCGCAGAGGAGAGAAGGCAGCAAACCCTGTCTGCAAGGCACTGGAGGCAGGACGAGGGTTATGTCCTCCAGGATGTAACACCTCAATTACGCCTGTTGCTGGTAAGGAGCATGCACTTGCTGAGCTGAGCAGTTCCTGTTGATGCTGGAAGAGTAAGCATGGCTGGGAAAGAGAGTGGAGAAGGCAGCAGGAAGAGGGATGAGAATACACGGGTGGGTTAGCGGAGAAGGAGGGAAGACTGAAAACTCTTACCCTGAATCTTCAGGGAGAGGGGGAGCTTTTTATATTTCCTGCCCCTTTCCCACTGCACCAGTATCTTCCAGTTAGGACATGAACAGAGAACAAAATTTCTGAAGTCATTTTCTTTCTTTCTAAATTATGAGCATTACCTTGCCACTTTTCAATGTTGGAAAACTTTGTTAAATTTCCTTGACTTTCAAATCTCAGTTGAGAAGTCTTGGGAGATTCTGAGCAGTACCATTGGTAGGACTGGATGTGTGAGCTCTCAGGAACCCGCTCTTCAAGCATCCAGAGAAAATGAGGCTGTTAGAGATTTCTGGGTGGAGACAAGAGTCTGCAGCATTCAGAGTTTATTTCTGGGAAATAAAGAAATGATAAATCAGGGGCGCCTGGGTGGCACAGCGGTTAAGCATCTGCCTTTGGCTCAGGGCGTGATCCCGGCGTTACGGGATCGAGCCCCACATCAGGCTCCTCTGCTATGAGCCTGCTTCTTCCTCTCCCACTCCCCTGCTTGTGTTCCCTCTCTTGCTGGCTGTAATAAATAAATAAAATCTTAAAAAAAAATGATAAATCAGCTTTGAGGAATGTCCCTTTAAAGATTTGGTCTTGCACGCCCTAAGCCAGGCCAAAGGGGATGTGAGGCTGAGCTGGGCAGAGACTTCCATGGGACCATCAGAGGAAAAAGATGCGTCAGCCCTTTGCTACTCTGTTGGCAAAAGTGTTAACTTATCCTTCACTAATTTTCTAGAAAACTTGGAAGTTATCATAATCACAGATTCTTAAAAAGAAGAAGGAAAGGGTGGGGAGAGGAAGAAAGAATATGAAATTTTTTTTTGTTTTTTTAGATTTTGGTTGTTTATTTATTTGACAGAGGGAGAGCACAAGCAGGGTGAGAGGCAGGCAGAGGGAGAGGGAGAAGCACACTCCCCACTGAGTAAGGAGCCCGATGTGGGGCTCGACCCCAGGACCCTGGGATCATGATCGGAGCCGAAGGCAGATGCTTAACCAGCTGATCCACCCAGGTGCCCCCCACTTTTTTTTTTAAAGATTTTATTTATTTATTTGACAGAGAGACAGCCAGCGAGAGAGGGAACACAAGCAGGGGGAGTGGGAGAGGAAGAAGCAGGCTCATAGCGGAAGAGCCTGATATGGGGCTCGATCCCATAACGCCGGGATCACGCCCTGAGCCGAAGGCAGACGCTTAACCGCTGTGCCACCCAGGCGCCCCAGGTGCCCCCCACTTTTAAAAAAAGCTTTTATTGATTTATTTGTGAGAGAGAATGAGCATGAGGATGGGGGAGGGGCAGAGGGAGAAACAGCCTCCCCACTGATCAAGGAGCCCAACGTGGGGCTCGATCCCAGGATTCTAGGATCATGACCTGAGCCAAAGGCAGATTTTTTTTTAAAGATTTTATGTATTTGACAGAGAGAGACACAGCTAGAGAGGGAACACCAGCAGGGGGAGTGGGAGAGGGAGAAGCGGGCTTCCCGCCGAGCAGGGAGCCTGATGCAGGGCTTGATCCCAGGACCCTGGGATCATGACCTGAGCCGAAGGCACGCTTAACGACTGAGCCACCCAGGTGCCCCCAAAGGCAGACATTTAACCGACTGAGCCACCCAGGCGCCCCAAGAGTGTGAAGTTCTATGCAGGAAGATGCTCAAAAGCTCAAGAAATTGTCCCTGTAACTTTTTAAAGAACCGGTTTTCTCATCTTGAATATATGAATAGGAGGGGCATCTGGGTGGCTCAGTAGGTTAAGTGTCTGGCTCTTGGTTTCGGCTCAGGTCATGATCTCAGTGTCCTGAGATGAAGTCCCGAGTTAGGCTTTGCACTCAGAGGGGAGTCTGCTTCCCCCCGCTCCTCCCCCACTTGTGCATGCTCGCTCTCTCTCTCTCTCTAATAAACAAATAAATCTTAGAAAAAAAAGAAAATAAGAACAGGAAAAACTCTCTCCGAGGTTTGGTGAGACTGGGGTCTTTGAGACACTGGAAATGTTTGTTCCTGTTCTGCTAACTGTAAGAAGATGCCCTTCCTACATGTTGTGTGATATACCTTTTATCACAGTACTGAAGTGTCCTTAGAGATTGAACAGACCACCCTCCACTTTTTTTAAATGATCTACCACAATCCTGAGAAATTCGATGACCTGCCCAAGACCGTGCGTCCAGCCAGGGATTGAACACCAAACCCTCCACGCTGGTGCTTTCCTCAGTGAGTGGGTGGTGTTTGTTGTTCTCCTTCATCATGGATCTGGTTGGGTAAATACTCAGACAGATAGACTAATAATACATTAACTGCAGGGAAAAACCAATATACACCCCCTAGCTTTGATCCAGCTTCTATTAATCCAAGGTTCCCTGGCCTCCAATGGGCTTACATCAGAGGACAATGACCTCAGGAAATAATTTGTTTTCACCGTTCTCGGTGTGGGCACTGGCCTCAGGGGTGGGTGCTTCCAAGTGGGTCTTCTGCTTTGGACTTTAAAAGCAAGTTACACTATAGTAACTCAGTATTATGTTATCTGTATATAACATGTTTATTATATGTGCATAGAAATAAGTCTAGAAAGATATCCATCAACTATTAACATGCAGTGGAATATTGTCACTGCGTGAAAGGCCCAAGACTTCTAGCTGGGTAGGCCTGTTGAATGTAATCGGTCACTGTTTGATTTCAGGCACAGGTACAATTTATTTTCTCCAACACTCTGTTCTCTTTTCAATAAAAATGGGGACAACATGTATATTTTCTAGGACTAAATGAGATCATGTGTGTGGTGCATGCTCCATCAATTTTAAGTCTTAATACTTGGTCATCTTTTCCTCCTCTTCCTCCTCCTTCTCCTTCTCATTCTTTTTGGTTAAAAGGTATTTATGCCTATTAATGATGTTGGGTGAAAGGCTTAGAGAACTCACCAGAAGTTGTTTAAACTTTTTTTCTCATGAAAAGAATATAATCAAAGCAATTCATGCACATTATAGAAAAATCAAAAAGACAGTGAAAAAGATGACAATATCCCACTGCATATTAATAGTTGATGGATATCTTTCTAGACTTTCTTCTATGCACATATAATAAACATGTTATATACAGATAACATAATACTGAGTTACTATATTGTAACTTGCTTTTAAAGTCCAATAATAGATCATGAATATCTTAACATATAAATAAACCCACTTGCACAGCTTAATTTTTAATTACTACACAGTAGTCCATCAACAGTGGATTCAGCTACCCAAACCAATTGTCTTTGATGGATATGCAGAGTGTTTCCAATTTTCTTCTGTTATGAACATGCTACAATTAACATTCTTGTGGGTAAGTCTTTGTTCATGCCCTTAATTATTTTCTTAGTACAAATGCCTAGAAATGGGATTCCTGGATGAAAGGAATTTTCATCATTTCCTAAAGTGAAAGGGTTTTAAGGATTTGGTTCTCATAAAGATCATTCAAAGTAGCAGTGATGGAAGGCCCGGATTCTTCAGGATACCCATGTCACCAATGTCAGAGGCAGAAGACTGGACTTGCGTGTCCATCCATCCTAATGGGGTTCCAGCTCATGTTTGTGGGTTCCAGCCTGCTCCCCCACCCCACTTCACAATTGATCTTCTGTTCTTGAACAGCTGCCCCATGGACTTCAGGCTCCAGTAGCAGATATGAGCACAGTCTTACAGGAACTGTTTATTCAGCCCCCACAATAAGGGGGGGGACATAAGTGCATAGTCAGTTCCCTGTAATACCTCCCACTGATTCCGTTCTTCTGGTTGACCCCTGACAATCATGAACAAAGGAGGCCTATTGGAGGTGATGCTGCTACAAAGACAGTAGTAACAGTGCATACAGAGAGGAAGGGATGGATCTGAGATCTGTTAAACATGTAGGAAGTCAAGACTTGGTGACCCAGCAAAAATGGCAATGAGGAGGAGGGAGGGCTCAAGAATGACCCCAGAGGTTTCAGGTGAGTTGACTGGATGGAGGGATTTTGGTTAGGGGTGTGGGGGGTGGTTAGGGAGAGCTGGAGACCTGCCTTTGAGACTGTTAAATTAGAAAAGCTTGACAAATCTCTAAGTGGAGATTTGTACTAGGTGTTGGATACATGGACCCACAGCTCATGGGGACTGAGCAGGACCATGATCAATACCACACAGAGGCTAACACTGTGGGAATGGGTGCGCTCCCTCTGGGAAGGCAGAACAGGTAATAAGAATCAAGGTGGAACTCTGGAAAAACTAATATTTAAGGGATAAGCAGAGGAAGGTGAGCTTAAAAATAATAATAATAAAGTCTGAGAGGCTGCAGAGGAGAAATCCAGACTCCATGGATGAGGGTGGATTGAATTCAGAAAAGAAAGAGGGGTCAGATGGTCAGATGCCATTAAGAGCTTGAACCAAAAGAAGGGCTAAGTATGGGTCCACTGGATTCTGCACCCAGGAGGTTCCTGGTGACCATTGTTGACAGAAGTTTCAGTGGGGTGGGGGTGGAGGTGGAAGCCAAATTGCAGAAAAAAAATAATAAGATGGGAGTTCAAGAAGTTGAGACAGGACCACTATCTTTAAAGGCTTGGCTGTAGATAGAAAAAAGCAACACATGAGCAAAAGGAATACAGGATTGAGGAAGGACCTTTCTAGAAATGGAAAAGATCTGAGTATGTTTGCTGAGGGTACGGGCCCATTTAAGAGGAAAGATTAGAAAGAGAGCAGAAGGGGGAATGATGATGGGGCACCTGGGTGGTTCAGTCGTTCATTAAGCATCTGCCTTCTGCTCAGGACATGATCCCAGTGTTCTGGGATCGAGCCCCGCATCAGGCTCCTCTGCTGGGAGCCTGCTTCTTCCTCTCCCACTCCCCCTGCTTTGTTCCCTCTCTTGCTGGCTGTCTCTCTCTCTCTCAAATAAATAAATAAAATCTTTAAGAAAAAAAAAAGAAGGGGGAACGATGGAAGAACCCCGCTCCGTGAGTTGACATTGTGGATTAACTTGTCAGGAGGAGCTTTCAAAGTGAGAAGAGTGGACAGGAAACTCCCTGGTACGCTTTGGAGATGGCTGAAGGAGATGGAGACAGCGAAGGAACTCTGAATGGGAGGTAGACCACAGCCTCACGGAGAGAATAAACCATGTAAGAAGGAGAAACAACCCAGTGCATCCGTGGTTTTAGCAAATAAGGAGGTTACTGGCAATCTTTTCCCAGAGTAATTTCGTTATATTGGTGTGAACCTCAGACAAAGTGTAGGGGATTGAGTTGTGATAGAAATGTGATAAACTATCTTCTGTTTGATGTAAGTTAGCACTTTGTGGGAGATCACTGTGAGTGATGGCAGAAGTTCAGCGGGCACCCTGGTGCAGTGCAGTTTGGTAAACTGTGTTTGGAAAGCAATTTGACAGTGCGTGCCATTAACTTTAAATATTCATATTTTGGAGTATTCTATTTCTAAGACTCTATTCTTAGAAGGTATTCATAAATATTGGAAAATTTATGCCTAATAATATTGTCAGCCTACTTATAACCGCAAAAATGTGGGAGCCACCTAATTTTCTGACAAGAGAGAAGAGTTAAGTAAACTGTGGTATGTTCGTTTGCTAAAATCCTGACTAGTTAACACAAATTATGTCTGTGAGCCATATAACATGGAAAGATGTTTATGTTATTATGTTAAATTACAGAGCTGGATAGACCATTGAAACTACAGGGTAATTATATAGTGTTTATAAAGCATTTCTATGCCCGGGGGCAGGGGTTGCATGACTACAATATAGGAAAATGCTACTAGCGCCTGTATCAGAGATACAGGACTATATATAGGAGATCCCTATTTTTATTCTTTCAGTTTCAGGATGTTCTGGGTTTTCTTTCATGAACATGTAACATTTAAAAAAAATTTTTAAGCATTTTTTAAAAAGAGGTTTGGTGGTAAAGGGAAGGGGAGGGGGAGGAGAGTGGCTTGAGAGAGGGAGTGGGTTTTTAGGATGGGGATTATCTGAAAGGGTTTGTGGTCAGGGGGAAGGCTGAGGCTGATTTAGGAGAGAAAAGATGCCAGGAGAAGGACACAGTAATCAGGGATGGTGTGGGGGAGATGGTGGTCAGGTTGAGAGAGTAGCTTGAGAGAGGGGAAAGACATCTGTTTTGAGCAAGAGAGGAGGTAAGAATGGGCAACTCTGGAATGTATTGGAGGGCAGTGGAGGGATTTTTCATTGGGGAACATTTATTTGGAAACTAGGAATCTCAATCTGTTGAGGGTCAAGATGTGGGAGGGAAGTGGTGTCATTTACCATGTGTCATCTCAACAAAGATTTTATTTGAGCCTTTCTAAGGACAAGGCAACGTGCTATGCAGGCTGAAGAGTAAAAGGGTGAATTAAAATGAACCAGACAATCTGAGACATGCAAACGAATAGCCACAAAAAAGAATAGAAAGGGCTCTGTGCCATAAAATAGGTCCAGAAAAGGGTGGAGTTTTTCGGCTGGGGCTTAGGGAAGTCTTTTTGAAGAAGAGGGTATTGGAGATGGGTCTTAGAATAGCACTTAGACATATGGCTTGGGGGCGTTGGGGAGAAGACAGGGAGTAGCATGAGGTGGTAAAGGAACAAGAAATCCCAGGGTTCGTTCAGATGAGATCTAGTAGCTGAGTTTGGTTAGAACATAGTATATACAGGAAATAGGATATAGAAGAGGAGGGAGCCAATTTTGTAAGGACTTGAATGCCCAGGTAAGGAATCTAGACTTTATTCCATGCATTAGGGGTTTCTAAATTTTTTAAATCATGCACCCTGTTAGTAGTAAAATGTTAGAATATGCATCCCCAATATATGTATGACAATTTATTATATGTGTTTATATCAATAATTAATATATTAAATATTAGCAAAGCTTAATTTCTTTCTTTGTAAGTAAAAACAAATAAAAACATTCTTTTAAGAGAATGAGAAAGGAAGTCACAGACCAGGAGAAAATATTTGTAAAAGATAAATCTAATAAAAGACTTCATCCAAAACATTTAAAGAACTCTTAAAACTGAACAGTAAAATAAACAACCTGATTGAAAAATGGCAGGGGCACCTGGGTGGCTCAGTCTGTTGAGTGTTGGACTCTTGATTTTGGCTCAGGTCATGATCCCAGGGTTGTGAGATAGAGCCTCGAGTCACATCGGGCTCCATGCTCAGTGGGGAGTCTGCTTCTCTCCCCCTCCCTCACCCCTCACATACTCTTACCATACAAACAATCCAGCAGCCATGTTCCTTGGTATTTACCCAAATGCAATAAAAACAACGTTCACACAAAAACCTGCACGGGGATGTTTACAGCAGCTTTATTCATAATTTTCAACACTCGGAAGCAACCAAGATGTCCTTCCATAGGTGAATGGATAAACTGTGGTCCATCCAGACAATGGACTATTACTCAGTAATATTACTATTACTCAAGGAAATGAGCTATCAAGCCATGAAAACTCATGGAGGAATTGTACATGCATATTGTTAAGTCAAAAAAGCCAATGTGGAAAGGCTACATACTGTATGATTCTAACTGTGTGACATTCCAGAAAAGGTGAAACTGTGGAAACAACAGTACAAAGATCAGTGGTTGCTGGAGGGGGGGTGGAAGAGAGAGAACACTTTCAGGGCAGTGAAATGTATATATGATATCATAATGGTAGATACATGTCATTATGCACACGTCCAAACCTATGGAATGTGCGACACCAAGAGTAAACCCTAATATGAACTGTGGACTTGGGGTGAAAATAATGTGTCGACGTAGGTTCACTCATTACAGCAAATGTAACCCTCTAGTCAGGGATGTTGATAGTAGGGAAGGCTGGGCCCCTGTGGGGACAGGCCTATGGGTATTCTCCGTATTTTTGCTCAGTTTTGCTGTGATCCTAAAACTTCTCCAAAAAATAAAGTCTGTTTAAAAGGAAAAGTCATGGGGCGCCTGGGTGGCTCAGTCGGTTGAGCATCCATCTCTTGATTTTGGCTAAAGTCATGATCTTGGGGTCCTGGGATCAAGCCCCACGTCTGTCTCCACTCTCAGTGGGGAGTCTGCTCGAGGATTCTCTCTCTCTCTCTCTCCTTCCTCTGCCCCTCCCCCTGCTGTTTATCTCTCTCTCTAAAATAAATAAATAAATAAATAAATCTTTAGAAAAAATAATAAATAAAATTCACTCTCATATGACCAAATGTACACAGCCAATAAATATAGTAAAGTATTAAAAGCCAGAGAAATAGATTTCTGACACTTCGTCCCCCACAAGATGGTGATTTATCTTGTGCACTCCCGGGGGTGTGCACTCCTCGCTTTGGAGACCTGTGGTCATATGAATCCTCCTTTTGCAGGGGAGTCCTGCAACCTGGTCTTTGTGCATGGGCCTCTGGCAGCCCAGTATGAGACTGCTGGAAGGAGGCGGGCTGGAGCTGACAAGATCTGTTAGGAGGTCAATCTTTTTTTACTTACTCATTGAGTTCTTCCTCTAGGCAAAGCCCCGAGAGGAGGTAAAGTAAATAAAAAGGAATACAGTGGAGGAGGCAATAGAGACGATGAGCACATTACTGAGTCCAGTTACATCGGGGCTTGTGTCAGTGGGGACCAAAGGCTACAGAGTCATGGATGGACTGTGGGTAAGGTGAGACTGGTGGAGAAGGGCACGGCAGTGACCTCGTGAGGGAAAGGCCTTGCATCTTCCAGAGATTGCTACTGGCATGGATTGAAGGCATGGAAATGAACTTGTCTCATGGCCTGCCCTTGAATCACCAAACTACTGCCTACTCATTCTCAACACTAACCTCACAGGTCCCACGTGCCCCCAACAGAACCCCTTTTGCTATCTGTCCTCTCTTGGTAGTGTCATCTTTGTGCTCTCTGTGTCATCTCCTGCAAACTGATATACCATCAAGCATCCTTTTGCCTAAATCTTTCTTTCCACTGTGCCTTCTGAAATGCCCTTTCCTTAGTAAATAAACCTACCTATGTTATTAAGCTTGCCAGTTCCGGGGCTCAACTGAAGGCACAGCTGCTCCATAAAAATTGTGGGATAGATGCATACATCTGGTAGCTTTGGCACCCTCCCCACTTCCAGTGCTGTTTCCAGATGGTTAAGCCTCTCTACTTGCGTAAACCCTGCTTCTCTGAGAGTCATGTCACAGGGCTGCATCAGCCTCCCACTTCCAGTGACGGTCATGTGAACTTCCAGTCACTCCCTCTCTGCTGTGAAGCTTTTTGCCCCTGGCTTACACTCCTGCCCTTACACTCCTGCCCTCCACCCTCACCCTGCTATTGTTCCAACAAATTCATCATCCCCATGGCAACAGTTTAGCTTCTTTCTTCCTTGACCACGCAGACTCTAGGGACCAGCACCCAAATCCACAGGGAATCACCCTGCTCTAGGAACACCATTTGTCTCCCAATTCCATTTCTCTTTGTTTCTACTGTTCTAGGACACTGTGGTAAACTACGATCTGAGGGTCAGATGCAGCTCACTGTTAACTTTGTAAATAAAGTTTTATTGGAACACAGCCATGCCCCTGTGTTTAGGTATTGTCTATGGCTATTTCTTGCTACAACAGCAGTCAAGTAACTGAGACCATGTGGCCCACAAAGACTAAAACATTTACTAGCAGGCCCTTGACAGAAGAAGTTTCCTAACCCCCACTCTAAGCAAACAAAATAAAATAAAATTTTTTTTCTATAAAATTAATACATGAGCATTATAGAAAGTTTAGAAAATATAGAAAAGAATACAATAAAGAAAAACAACTCATTATTCCATAACTTAGATACAATCTCTATTAATATTTTAGTGTTCTTCTTTCAGTTATTTTGTAGTTTTCATGCCTGAGTGTGTGTAAATACGAATATGCCTATATACAAAATTAGGATCCTAATTTTAAAAACTGCCTTGTGATTTCAAAATATATTATGAGTATTTTCCTATATGAATTGTTATGTTTTGGTAACATGATTTTAAATTTCTGTGTAGTAGTCTATGGAATGGATGTAACTAAATTTAGTCAGTCGTCATTACAGAAAATGTATGATGTTTACAATTTTTGCTTTTTCAAATAATGCTGTGATAAACACTGTGAACATTCTTAGCTCGGGAAGGCCATGAGAGGAGGGCTGGAGTCACCACCTACTGAATGAGCACTTTTTATTTTCTCTCTCTCTCTCTCTCTCTCTCTCTATAGTGATTAGGATGCTAGTAAGTCAGCATTATATTTCACACATTCCTAGTGGTCCTTGGGGGCCTGGGGGCCTGGGTAGGGGTGGGTAGGGGTGGGTAGGGAAAGGGCTAGAGGCAGGAGGAGCCAGTATATGCTAGTACCAGCAATATTTTATGAAAGCAATTAACTGGGAAACAATGTTAAGAGTGCTATATTATATAGGTTACATATTCTTGCCCTGAATCTTAAAGACTAAAAAAAACACAGAATTTACCTTTTGATGAATAAAATTTTAATTGTTGGGTGACTAGGTATTATGAAACAAAATGGGAAAGATGCAGGGATGGGAGTCAGTTTGGAAGAGAAATGGACCAGTTGAGGTTTGCACATACAAAATAGTTACATCTTATGATAGTGACATCGCATGATTTTGAATCATGCAAATTTTCAGCAGTGGGATATTAAAATAGCAATAAAGTCTCACCTTATATACAAAATTAGAAACAACTTGAATTCCCCCAATTTTAAAAATTAGCCAAAGATTGGGGCACCTGGGTGGTTCAGTCAGTTTAATATCTGACTCTTGATTTCAGCTCAGGTCCTGATCTCCGGGTCATGAGATTGAGCTCTGTGTCAGGCTCTGCACTGGGCACGGAGCCTGCTTAAAATGCTGTCTCTCCCTCTCCCTCTGTCTTTCCCCTCACCTCTCACCCTGGCTCATGCATGTGTACGCACTCTCTGCCTTTCAAAAAAATTATTTTTAAAAGATAAAAAACATTAGCCAAAGATTGAGTATTTTTTAAGTAAGTACATTGTAAGCCTTATTTATGACATTGCCGTACGACTGTCCCATGGAAGAGAAATACCCAGCACCCTTTGTCAGTATCATGGGAACCACACTTTTTTCATGAGTAGCAAAATTTCGAAGAGTGATTTTGATGACTGCTATTCATTTATTCTAATGTTCAATGTTATCATAGTTGCAAATATTAGTATCATCCTAATAGTCACCAAACATTGTTAATTCGTGGTGGTGGCAACAGTACTGAAAAATACACCTGAAATTCAATAACCTTGGAACAAGAGATAGATGTGATTAAAAAGCCACTAAGAAGGCAAGTAAGTGAGACGCATGCAATCCTATAATTTAGGAGAGAGCTGTCTGCAAAATATTGAAGAGAATGCTGAGAAAATATAGAGCAACATGAATGCAAAAAGTGTGCTATAAGTGCAGGAGACTTCGCAGCTCCATAACTCATCCTCTCTAGTTTATGTTTATTCTTGTGAAGACATATTTCTAGAACGTGCACGTTCTGAATAATGCTGAGTCTTCAGGTCTGCATCTCTTAGATAAAATAAATCACATAGGAAATTGTTCTTGGTAAATTCAAGTGAGGAAATCCTGGAGACTTCTGGAAACACAATGTTGGAATTCAAAAATGAGACCCAAACTGGAGCCGTAGAGTTGGATGTTATATGTGCGAGACTGAGAGTTTAAATCATGAGACTTGCTCAGGAGAGAGTACACCTTTAAGAGAAGGTCAAGCACATAATCTTCTGAAGCCACCAAAATCAGAGGACAGGAAGCGGAGAGGGAAGACACTTACTGAGAACCTAGCACATGTCAAGAAAGTCCCAAGCATATACTTCTGGCATCTCATTGAATCCTTGCTGTCGCCCTGCCAGGCTGCTGCATACACCTGGTTGTAGAATGAGGGCAATGAGAAGCGAGAGGTGAAGCAGCTCGACCCAGGTCACTCAGGTGTTTCGGATTCAATGCTTCCTTGAGAGGCATGAGATCAAGGCATGGGTAAACCTGACAGAGAAAACTCAGCTGCAGGGGCGCTGGGTAGCTCAGTCGGTTAAGGGGCCAGCTGTTGATTTCAGCTCAGGTCATGATCTCAGTGTCCTGGGATGGAGTCCCCAGTCAGGTTCTGCGCTCAGTGGGGAGTCTACTTGAGACTCTCTCTCTCCCTCTCCCTCTGCCCCCCCCGCTTGTGCTCGCCCATGTGCCCACGCGCACACACTCTCTCTCTAAAATAAATAAATAAATCTTGAAAAGAAAGGAAAGGAAAGGAAAGGAAAGGAAAGGAAAGGAAAGGAAAGGAAAGGAAAAAGAAAAGAAGGAAAACCAACTGCACAATTTCAAGTCAGAGAGGAGAGAAGGAAAGGTAACTCAAATGAAATGAATCAGTGTCCTCTCTCTTAGTGAATGGCACCACCATCTACCCAGTCTGCAAAGCCACAAATCCAGGAGTTATCTTTCCCTTCCCTCTTTCTCACCCCCACATCAAACCCATCAGGAGCTGCTAGGATTTCTACCTGAAAATTATATCCTGGCTTCACCACGTCTCCTGCCTAAAGTACACACTTATCCCTCCCCTAGAAAGCTCTAGTCCTCTTCCTATCCCAGCTACAACCCATTTTCCCTACAGCAAAAAACAAATAAATGCTATTGATATTTGGGGCATTAGCTAATCATTACTCATTGTTGAGGCTTCATTACTGGGGCTGACCTGTCCATTTCAGTGTGTAGCATCCTTGGCCTCTGTCCAGTAGCCCCCCAAGTGAGTGCCTCCACTGACTTCCAAATGTCGCTCTGGGGGAAAGGTGATACCGGTCAGCCCCACCTCACCCATCACCAGGTTGAAATCCATGGAGACTGGGTGATCTTCTAACATAAATCAGATTATGTCACTGACCTGCTTACAATCTTTTGTGGTTTCGCATTACACTAAAAATAACATCCCAGTTCCTTCCGGGGATGGCAAAGCTGTTCATGTCCTGGCCCCATCTATTTCTTCAACCTCATCTGCTAGAACCCTCCTTCTTCTCCTCTTACCTGCTTTGGTCCAGCTTCCTTTCTCATCCTTGGCCACATCAACCTATCTCCTGCCTCTAGGCGTTTGTGCCTGCTGGTCCCCTGGAATAGCTCCTCCTTTGGCTCTTCTTGATTGGCCCTTCTCTCTTTCTTCAGGCTTAGGCTCTAATGCTGATGTAGGTGTGAGGCTGCCAGTGGCCATCCTGGCTAAGACTGAAGGCAGGCCTTGCTGAGAGATGGAGCTGGGAGAGAGATGATATCTTTTGAACTCCTGGATCTGGCTGTGCCTTAGGTAGGGCTCATCTATTTGAATTCCCACTTGCCCTCAAAAATACTCAGATTAATACTCCATGTGTTCATGGAGACACCTGTGTGTCGCAAAGGGCAAAGCGCATGAGTACTAAAAGGTACTGGGTGAAAGTTGCCTTTTCAGGGTCTTCTTTCAAGCTCCCTGAAGGAAGGACCAGAGGTACTCCAACCCTCCCGTTTCCAGCTCTCGACTAAATTATCTCTCCCAGCATCCTGCCCCATCATCTCCTCTCTCTTTCTCTTCCATCTCTTCCCATGTTTTGCTCTATGTATGCTTAAAAATCCTCTTTCCAGAAAAGGAAATCTTCCCTTGACCCAGTTATCCTTTTGGATTCCATCCTCTCTCTCCTACTAGCCACCATCAAACTGCTTGAAAGAGGAGAACACACGAGCCCCTCCATTTCCTCATCATCTACCACCAGTTAACCCCCTGCAAGTAGCTCTTATCCTCCCAGTGAAACCGCATCTGCCATCACCTCCAAATCAGTCAACTAACCCATGGATTTTGCTCAGTCCTCATTCTCATTGCTCCTTCAGCAGCATTTAGCCCAGCCGACCATACCTCCTCATCTGTCCTGGCTTCTGAGATACCTAGTGGTTGTCCTACCTTCCTGGTCATTCCTTCTGGTTAATGGAATACTGGCAAAACCTCTAGGCAACAGTAATCAGGTATCAACACTTGACCCTTGGTTCAACTGAACCCAGTCAACTGGTTGTTAGTCCCACCTCTTCAAATTTCCATCTGCAAGGGCCTATCCTTTAGGTTGCTCAGAACAACTTCATGTTAGTTGCCCAACAGTAAAATTGTCTAGACACCATTCTATATTAGGAGCTGTTTATTCCTTTATGCTATCTGAGCACCTACAAACGTCCACTGGATTTACCTGTGTAGCCCTCCTCTATTCATACTATAAACCAGACCTTTAACTTGAGGTGTTCAAATGGATTGGCTAGAAAGACCAATCCTCCATCATGGGATGAAGTGTATACAGTACAATCAACAGTTTTTGTAAGCATAGGTAATGAAGAGATATAATTAAAGCGAGGCTCCTGTGTTAATTACCAATCCCCCCCTTACCTGGATATTGGGGAAAACCAACGGTTGGTTTGTACAAAGTTCAGGCACTGTGTCCTCCTCTCACAATATTTTCTGACCCTCGTGAAATGAAAAGAATGATTTTCTCTTAAGGAAATGGGCTCGTTTTATGGCTTGTGAGCAGATCCTGGTCTCGTTTTTTTTTTTCCTATGTATAGTAATACAGCTGATTTTTGTTCCATTTTATTTCTATTTTCACTTAGATTTTGCTTAGGGACATTTGTGAGATGGTTATTTTGAAGACAGATCACATGTGAGCTTGGAGGGAATAAGCAACAATCAAGATCACATTTCAGCTTAGAACCTTCTTTATTAAGGAAGGTCCTTCAGTCACTTTTATTAACAAGAAAATATGAGGTTGGCAAGAGCACCACTCAAAGTCCCAGTTCCAACTGTTTTTGTGAGGTCAAAGACGGCAGAGGACACAACGGTGGTGACTTAGCATCAAAACAATGGCCATCCAGTTGCCAGCCTTATACCTTCCGTGAGACCTAACACTGCCCCTCTGCTTCCATCCCCTGAAGAACGAAGAGAAGTTGGAGTTGAAGACTTGATACTAATCTAGACCTGTGCAGCACCTGCTTTGATAGCAAACAAGGCCCCTCCCACGCCCAGACTTAGACAAAATGGTGGCTATCTCTGTTCCTGGGCCAAACCTTCTCGTCTCTGACCTCCAGCTAAACCTTGAAGTATCGGATTCTCCCTGGGCAAGGGCGGAGCGCTGGATCCGGAACAACAGCAATGCCAGGCTGCACCACCGTGGGGCCTTTCTCCACGTGCACTGCTTCTCCTGAGGCCGACTCCTCGGAGACCACCCCCGTGAAGGCACGGCGCAGGTCGTAGTGAGTCCGGTGCCCTGGCAGGGGTGCCTCGGGAACCGCCGCCACCACGGGTCCCACCACCAGGGAGGCTACCGGCACATCAGCCTGGGAAGGCACAGGCACCGCTGGGTCTGCCCTGGGGTCGACGGCCACTGCATCGGGGCCCTCTGGTTGGGGCTGCGGGAGCAAAGGCTGGAGAGAAGACCATGCCCAGGTTAGCTACCTTTCTCCTCAGAGGCAAGGCCATTCATGCTTCTGGATGGAACCCCACCCAATTCTCTCACAGTAATAATTTTTATTGGCAAGGAGTCTGACACAAAAGAACCACCTGGGTGCAAAGGATTGTCATCAGAGCCAAAAGGGAGGGGTCGCTGGCCTGTGGTAGCCCCTTTCTCAGCAATGGTCTTGGGATCGGTGGACTGACACATATATCCTACGAGCAAAAGCACCCCGCCTTATAGCTTCCACCGGCAGCATCGCCTGCTTGTCACCTACACCTGCAGCCACGGGGAGCTGCCGGGCATGTCTGGCCACCTGTGCAACTCAGAATTCCACCCCCGCCCCCTGTGAATAGAAAGATGGACTTGTCAACCTCACACTCGCATTGGCTCTTCCCTGCAGCCACTAGCTCGCGGGAGTGGAAGGCGTGGCGGAAGTATCCTTTCATCTGTTGACCATTCCATATACCCAGAGCTCTGGGTATATGTGGGGCTCAGAAGGACAGGGCAGCATGCCCTGCCCATACACTGCATACACGTTAAAGGATCGTTGTATTCTGAGGATGAGGGCAAGTGTATCCAAGATGACCTTACCTGTGTTTGGAACACGGTGCAGGTCACGGCCACATCTTCCCCACCAACCTTCTCAGTGAGGGTTGCCTTACAGAAGCCATATTGCTGCCCACAGAAAGAGAAGAGTTATTTGAATTGGTTTAAAGAATGGATTTTGTCCCCCAGTTTCACTGATACTCCAAGTCGAAGGAAAAAAACTTCAATTCTTAATTCCTTAAAAAAAATTATTTCCCTAAAGTTTCTAGTTTCTGCTTAGAGAAGATTATTACAATATGCAATTCTAAATAGAAGGCAGAAAATACAAGTAGGCTTTGGGATTGTAAGAGATCACCCATGAGGGGCGCCTGGGTAGTGCAGTTGGTTCAGTGGCCGACTCTTGGTTTCGGCTCAGGTTGTGAGCTCAGGGTCATGGGCTCGAGCCACTCATCGGGCTCCACGCTCAGTGGAGAGTCGGCTTGAGATTCTTTCCCTTTCCCTCCCCCTGACCCACCTGCTCATGCTGTCTCTCTCAAATAAATAAATAAATCTATTAAAAAAAAAAAGAGAGCGAGCGAGAGAGAGAGATCACCCATCATCCCAGAAATTGTGGTGACCCAGGAAAACTTCTGTTAACATACATGTATTTCTTTTTTATTTTTAAACATATTAGAAATCATTTAAAGATTGGGATCATTGTGACTATACCATTTCATACCCTGTGTTTTTCACTCACTATAATATGATGACATCTTATATCACTCATTATTCTTTCAAAACATAATTTTTAGGGTCTGTATAATTTTCTATTTATTGATGTACCATATTGTATTCATGACCCCCTCCTGTTGGATATTTGGGTCTCTTTTGGGCCACTTTAAATCAATAATAAATCATCTCATTAGCTATATCTCTGTCAAACATCTCTGATGATCTCTTTAGGCCAGATTTCTAGAAA
Organism: Ailuropoda melanoleuca; assembly: GCF_002007445.2. Classification (NCBI taxonomy): domain Eukaryota; kingdom Metazoa; phylum Chordata; class Mammalia; order Carnivora; family Ursidae; genus Ailuropoda; species Ailuropoda melanoleuca. Next base: position 77,731,590 of record NC_048218.1, read on the forward strand.
TGGGCATTATAGCATCAAGGACTTCAAAGATTTCATCTTAGAAGTGTATCTAGAAAATCTACAATGCACTCTTGGGAGCTGGGTATGACTTGGCCTAATTAGGAAACAGCCTCTGTCTTTCTCCGAACTCCAGGGGCCTCCAGTGGAGAGATGACTTGGTGGCCTCTCTTAAGTGGGGAGGAAGGCCTGGCATAACCCAGCCCCACAGAGAGTGGGGATTTTTCACTGTCATCTCTTCTCCGAAGCCCCAAGATACTAACTCGCTGTAAGGCCGCCCCGTTCTACGGCCAGTGTGGCCGCCCCCACGGCGTGGCCTGCTCACCTTTTCTGCCAGCAGGTTGCACTTGGCTGGGTCTGTGACATCTTTAGCGGCACAGTCAGTGGCAGCCACGGCAAACTCCACATACGTGGAAGGTGGGAGAGGCTGAGGAGGATGAAGGAAAATGCTTATGAGGCAACACGACTTCACCAGGGAAGGCGAGGCTGGAGGGAAGGAGCAAGGGCACTGGGGTTGCGCATTCCAGGGAGCGCCGTATCCCTAGAACACACTGAGTGGCCAGGAACTCGGCCCCAGCGGCTGCCACAGGCCAGTTATTGGGGCATTGTGCTCTGAAGTGCTTGTATAACAGAGCTGAAGGAGGTAAAGGATGCACGGCCCACCCTTCGGGGCAGAGACGAGTCCAGAGCACCCACCTTAACAGACCTGAGTGGGAACCCAGGGCCCCACCCTCCTCTGGCCTTCCCTCTTTTTTTTTTTTTTGTTACTTTTTTTTGCTGTTGTTGTTAATTCCAGTCATTTAACATACAGGGTAACATTAGTTTCAGGTGTACAGTATCGTGATTCACGGCCCTCCCTCTTGGGGCTGCAATTTGAGTCCTAAGGTTCAGGTTACTCCAAGATGGGATGAGCAAGTGAAGAGATTAACACCTCTCCCACCTACGGTATCATCTCTCGAGAGCAGGATCAAATGAAAAATCTAAAGAAAAGTAGAGAAGACACTTGTGCTTTTCTTTCTTGTAGTGTATGGATGCTTACAACAATAAAATCGTCTGGGGTGGGGGTTTCTGAGAATCACTCACTCTGGTTCGTCAGAATCACCAGCTACACGTACAGTGCATTTCCAAGTATGCCATGGCTGGTATCCAGAAGACCAGTTTTCTTAAATATTAGAGTTCCGTTGTAGTCAAATGTGCTAAATAATCCACTATACAATTAGATTTTTTTTCCCAATGATCCAAAAGGCACTTTAGGGTCCTGCCACTACATGCCTATCTCTGTAAGTAGGCTCACGCCTTTACAAGTATCAATTACGAGCATGCCGACGATCCGTGGTGGTGCGCGACACACATGTGCAAACCCGTGAATTACAGCTCGTGCTTCTGGATGACGCCAAACTCCCACCTGCTGCCCGGCGAGCCCTGGCGGTAACGAGAGCCGAGCAACCCGGGACAGGCAGCTGCTGGCTGCTTTATGTTAGGGTGACTCCACATGCGTGTGATGCTGAGGGTTCCTTCTGGATACTCGTGACACTCGGTGTCCTCCTACCGCTCATACCTCTAAGGCCCCCATCTTTCCCTTTTCTCCCACCACCCGCCTTGCCTTCCTGTTGCTGCCTCTGCACCTGCTCTGTCCCCCACAGCTGTTTGACCACCCCCATTCCCGAGGTGCCACCAAACCGCCCAAGGGTCTGTCCAAAGGTCTCAGTCTTACCACAAGTTGAGCCCGAGAGACTTCCAAGAGCCGAAAATAGGAGCCGTTACTCTGAGCGTTGAAGGCGGTCAGCGCGACGTCTACGGCGTGCACTACCTTGGTGTCGTTCAGCGGGGCCAGCAGGGGACAGCCTGGGCACAACCTGCGCACGTCCTCCGCGGAGTCTGTGCACCGAGAAGAAAGGAACGTGGGTTGTCATTCTCCACGGCATTCACCCCGGCTCTGCTTATTTTGAAAGGCCTAGGACATGCTCCAAATGGCTTCAGCTGCTGTCTCTGTTTCTTACTAAACTTTCAGGTGGCTCCTGTCCTGCCGACATTTCTGCAGGAGCCCCTCTCATCGACGGGAATTTTCACCTCCTATGACAACAGCTCCTTAACAAAACAGTTTTACAATTCCAGATCCCGGGAAATTGGGCTCCTTCTTTTCCTCGCCAGCAGAGTGGCTAAAACTGCTTACACTGAAAACAGTTCATGTCCCTTCCTCACTCTCCGCAGGGTAAAAATAAAAATAATAATCATCATCTCTACCTGGACTGGAATCGCATTTTGCAAACAATACAGAAAACTGGCCATCCTGTTTCAGCACCTGGAAATCACAGTCCCCTTCCACGGCCTGGAGAAATAAACCCACAGTGAGGGCTCGGGAGGGGGACTGGCCCTTCATTGCTCACTGGGAGTCCGGGGGTGGGGGTGGGGGTCCCGCAGACATGTTGTCAAAGTTGAGCCTCGTGAAATCACCTTGACTGAGTGATACTGAAACATGATGCTCTCTGGTTTCAGAAAGGGCTACACGAAAGCTGCATTGTTGTAAAAATCCACCCCTGGGCAGTCAGCATCAAATGGTAATTTTAGCAACTACACATGGGCTAGCCATGTAGGGAGAGCTGGGTAAAATGGGTCTGCACTTCGCAGAACCACCTGGGAACTGACTGGGGCATCCCCTGCAGTCACCCTAGGAGGGGCACTCACATGCTCCACCAGCTGCCTCACAGAGCAGTTGGCCAGGGGGGTGGGGTCCAGTACATGGCAGGTGGTTTCCAGCGTGTCTATCTCAAGTTCAAACACCTCTCCCATTGGCCGCTGTGGAGACACAGAATGAAGCGGTGAGCAGCCTATTCCTCTGGTCCCGTTGAGCGGGCCAAAGTGGGAGCCCCTACTGGGCTTGAAGTTGGCCCTGAGAGGTGAGGGAACAGTCGTTCCTGTTAGGCGGCACCTCCCCCCAGCTCTGCCCTGGCCTGTGGACAGGACGATGGCCAGGGCTTCTCGGGTCTTCTCCTGTTGGCTGGGCAAGCTCTGGATGGTGTTTGCAAGAAAGGGCCATGGGTCGATGGAACCACAGTTACCACTCTGAGCTCTCTTTGGAAGCTAAAAATGAGCACTGATACTTAATTTTTAAAATTTCACCCTTCAAACAGTGCTTTGCAAAAATCAGCTTTGGATTTTTCTTTTTTTCAGTCAAGTGGCAAAGTCGGGTGATGTAGGTTAATGTCCTAGTGCCTCTTCTTCGTCTTCTCCACCCCTCCCTCTACTTCTGTCTGCCTTCCCTCTCATCATCTACTTTCCCTCCTTCCCCATTTTCTTTTCCTTCCTAAACAGAAAGGTTGTCCTTGGCTTTTTGTCTTTGGGCTTGTAGATGCCTGGATGCAAAGTTGCTGCTCTCTGCTGCCTCCTGCTGGGAACAAGAGGGCAGAGCGCGCCTCCCTTTGACCCTGAGTTGAAACTGGAAGTCACTGGTAGAGTCGGGAAAGAGTAGCAGGGAAGGCAGAGATAGGGGAGCTTGGTAAATCCTTGTCGTTGTTCTTGGCAGTTCATCTGTTTCTGTATCCTCTCCAAAGCCTGGAAAATCCAGAAGGTACAAGTATGTTGTTGTTGTTTTTCTTTTAGTTCAGCTCTGCTTGCCTCTCATTTAGGTTCTTACTAGTACCCGAGCCTCCTCTCCAGGAGGAAGCTGTGTTTATGATGTGCAGACGTGCCCAAGTTAAACCCTGAAAACACTCGCAGCTGCAGTGACTAGGAGCCAGGTACTCCTGGTTTCTCTAGAAAAGCACCTCTCAAGCTCTGCCGTCAGCGAAAATTGCAATGTCCGTTCATGACTTTCCCGCAAATATACCTGTTGTGTATGTTCCCCCCCCAAATTAATGGGTTTCTCCTCCAACCCCCCATCCCGGGCTACAGGATGGTTGCAACACTCCTAAAATCCACACTGATTTCAAATTTTTTGTCCCATTGTGAGATCAGATGTTAGTCCAGACGTCCTGACGTTTACCTTATTCTCCCCTCTGGATCGTAAATTTCCTGTGGGCACTATGTCTTTCTCACTTTTGTATCAGGTTGAACCATTAAAATGCCAATATTGGACTGCTCCTAATACACAGAAATAGCAATTTCGTATGGTTCAACTTAATATCTCTCGTGGCACCCGACATGGTTCTTACCCATGGAAAGCTGAATGTTTGCTGAAAGAATTACCCCTCCTCGGCTATAAAATCCAAGTTCAAAGTCGGCAGTAACATACATCTTTTCCTCACTGCTCCAAATCTCTCAACTGACCCCCAAGGCATATATATTTTCCAGCTTAATCTTTATTATCACGGGCTCCAGACTACATTGGTTACTTGTCTAGTGTGTGAAGAAGTAAACCCCATTCAGGCTGACGTTTCTTTCTGGGATGTGGGTCCCTCTCTTTGGGAGGTAACTTGTGTAGAGGAAGAAACAGGTCTAGAATCAAATCCTGGCCCGATGCTTCCAAATATAGATTTTGAACAACAACAAAATGCCCTAGGATGTCAGAGGCTCGGTTTCCTCTCATGTGAGACAAGGACAGTACCAACCACCCGGGACTGGGGGACGGGAGGGGGCAAGGAGATGGTGTGTGTGGAGTGGCCTGGCACTTAGTAGGTGGTTGTGAAATGCTAGTTCCATTCACTCTCAGTCTTCATCCAGGTAAACAGAAGCAAAGAAAGAGAAGTGAGTTCCAGTCAGATAGAATCCTGTATCTTGTGCGTACGGTTTTTCCAGCAAGCCACACTTTCTATTTGTGGTGTTCGAAATATCATTTGAAGACTTTTCTTGTCTTGCACACCTCCTCACCCACGTCCAGTACCCTCCTAAGACCAATGACTAGAGCCCAGAACGTCTCCTCTTTGTCCCCCGCCCCCCTTGCTCCCTCCCTCCCTCCCTCCTGGGAAGAAACCAGAGAGTTTGCCCCTCTGCAGGTCCCTGGTACTGGGAGATGTGATCTTTGAGGCACGCAGCGGAGCTCTGCACGCAGCCAGGGCTCAGACACAGCAGGGTCACTTACCCGAGGCCACACTTTGACTTTGTCAATCTGGTTCAAGGTGTGCTTATAGCCTTGAAGCATGTGGCTGTTAATGTAGTCCACGGCCGCCAGGGCTGCTTGCTCAGTTTCTGGGTCATCACAGTTCAGTTGCCTATAAGTCAGAGCTGTCCCAAGTGGGATAGAACGGCAGCTACAGAGCTGAGCCAGACAAAGGAGCAGGGCGAGGGACCTCATGGCTGCTCCGGAGAGGCCCTAGCAGCTGGGCAGATGGCTGGAAGCTTCAGGAACCAACCCAGGTGCTCTGCTCCAAAAAGTAGGCCGGTGCAGGGCTAAGGGCTTTATTTATCTGTCGGAGCCTGCTGGAGGAATTGCATCAGGACGTGGGATGATTTCTGTTCTGGTTCCAAGTAAACCCCTGCAATCATCAGCTCTGGAAAAGCAAACAGGTTAGGACATCACTGCTCCCCAAGAAATCTGCCAAAGTCAATGCTGCTGGGGGCGGGTGGAGTGGGGGTGGGGAGGTGCTGCAAAGTCGGCTTGGAACATGGAGGGGATAAAGTGTGCACCACGGTGAGGAGGGGCCGCCACGGTCAGCCTGTCGTGCTGTGACGTGGGCAGCAGAGGGAGTGGCCCCTGCTGGGACCAGGGCATGCCGTAGGGTCTGTGAGGGGAGAGTGGGGCGAGGCAGCAATTTGATAAAATCCTCTAACGTCAGAAAGAAGGAGCACTGGGTGGTATACGCAACTAATGAGTCATTGGACATGACAACCAAAACTTATGACGTACTATATGTTGGCTAACTGAACATAATGAAAAATTAAAAAAAAAAAAAAAAAGGAAGGAAGGAAGAATGATCTCCTCCTGGAGGGAAAACAAGGCCCGTAGATATAGCAAAGATACAGATGTCTAGAGCAAGCAGGACAGAGCTAGGAGGGATGCTAAGATCTTGGGTAAGAGCCTTGAAGAAAGGCAGGAAGGAGATTTCTGCCTGAAGTGTGGAACAGGGGTGAGAGGAGGAGTTTCCCGAGGCAGGGCTGGGTGGGCTGCTCTGCTCCCGCAGATCACACTGCCAGGGCCTCTGCACAGACGGGCACCGACCTGGGTCTGCTGGATGGCTGGGTGTGATTGGTGCCCCCCACCAGTGCAGCAGAGGGGGGCCCTGGTCCAAAAGCCACTCCCTTGGCAAAGCTCTGGGTTCGAGTCCTTCACTGCGGGCTGAGATGCTTTGGGGGCAGCTAAGAACACGAAGGCCTCCGCAATGCCCTTCGGAGCCTTAGCAGGATTACAGTGCGTCTTTACGGCCAAGCACAGGGCCAGAGTGTTGGCTCCAGGCACGGCTTGTAAGTGGCCCTTGACAGTCCCAGGTGTGACGTACAGGAGGGTGGGCAGGGTAGTGAGAGGCTTGGAAACAAATCAGAGAAGAACCTGGCTTGGTTTAGCTGGGAGCAAAGAAGCCCTAGCATGAAGTCCCACATGTTCTTCAAAGATTTAGAGGTCACCATTGAGCGTAGATGGATCTGTTCTGTTCTCTGATATTGAGAATAATATTGCATCTTGAAAAAAGAGGGACACTTTCTACAAGGAGGTGTCATCGTATTGATTTGCTGGGAGCCAAAAGGTAAGCAAGGGGGAAGTGCGATGCGCCAAGGAGGTATATGGAAGGACTGTTTTCATATTTACTTGCAGGTGCTCCTATGGTCGTATGGAATCTTAAGGACAGAGGCTCAGCAGCTGTGGCTGGGGCTCCAGGTTCTCTCTGAGAGTGACTTCCTGGCTCTTCGGGACCCACAAGCTCTGGCCGTCTAGCAGGATGACCCTCAGGACCAACGGTGACTTTCCATCCTTTTGCACCTTGGTGTGGATGCAATGCTTTTCTTTTAAGTAATCTTTTAAGATATAAAATGTGGTCATGACTAAAAATTTGGGATCCACGAAAATATATGCAGGGAGTACATACTTCGGAGGTCATAAGCTCAGGTGTATAAAATACACCTTTATTTTCCACACACATTTGAATTTCTGAGCCTGAGCCCTCTTCTGTGAAATTTAATCTAGTCACTTATAGGTAACCTTATCTCCCAGATGTTTGGTTGCAATCCAGTCCCATTTAGGCTGGCCCCTTATGCTGCTTCTACCCGCTGGGGTCAGAAGGAAGCCTGGGGAGGGAAGTGGGGAGGGGGAGACGTATGCAAATACCACTTTACTGTATTTAGTGGGGTAGAGAGAGGTGTCTGCCTTTGCCTGTGCGGCTGGGGTCTGCGCTGGCCCCTTCTGCCAGGTAACTGTCTCTGCTGGTGCTCGAGCACATCCACCTGACATGTCCCCCCGGCCCCGCAAGCTAATGTCCTGCTTGCCCCCATCTGGTCCATAGCAAGACATCCCTCCTGCATCCTCTAATCAGGGGTCCCTTTATCTCAGCCCTGGGACACTTTCTAGACCAAAAAAGGCCTTTTCTCAGCTAAGTACCACCTGCTTCTTAAACCTTGGAAAATTTGGCTATTGTGCCCACCCCAGGCGTGAGGGGCTTCATGAAGCTGCATTCAAGCTCATCCACCCAGACACCGCAGTCATGGCCCCCCTACTGCTCTGCTGCTATCCCGCCACGCAGGAGATTTCTCCCTGCGCTGGGATGTCTCCCCATGCTACCCATGCGCCCCACCACTGCCCCCCACCCCTGAAGCGAGGTTCACGTCTCCTCTGCCTTGGGACTCCGCTGCCACCCCAACCTAAGGGTGGGGAGGGGGGAGAAAAGAGTTCCCTTTGATCATTCTTTTTGCTCATTCTTTCTTTTGGTATCTTTGTTCTTAGATCTTCCGTGGGTGACAGTTTCTAAAGCACAAGGTATTGTTTTGTTTCACTGATGCTAGAAAAACAAAGCCTGTACTAAAGAGTAATTGATACCTCACCTGCCACCCTATCACATATGAACAGCACCCATCCACCATCTCCTCATCTAGAGGGAAACAACGTCCGTGTTTCTTTTTCTTTCTTTTTTACTGGTGTCAGTGGTCTGTTGTATAGTCTTTTTTTTTTTCATCTTGTCTTTTTTTTTCTATGCAAAGAATTATTTTATATATAATTTAGATCACACGGCACATACAACTTTGTCTTCTTTTTTTCATTTAACATTGTAACTTGAATATATTCCCACATCATGAAACTTAGAACACGTAATGACTGCCTAGGATTCTCTCATGTGTGTCATAATGTACGCAACCACTTGCTTATTGCTTATTGTTGGGTATTTCCTTTGTTCTCAGCTGATCAGTATCACATATGAACTGCAATGAACTTTTGTACTCGGAATCTTTGGCTATGTAGTTCTTTTTGCAGGATGGATTCTTACTAGTGGAATCATCGATTCAAGTAATTTGAACATATTTAAAGCTCTCGGTTTTTCTGGCCCAATCACTGCCTGTGATCGGAAAGACCATGCCGATTTAGGTCTCTACCATTCAACTGGCGTAGGTCACGTTGGGTATTGTCTCTTTTTCTCTGCTATTGTTTCCATACTGATTTGTGTGGGAACTCAGATATGGGAAAATCATCAGAACTCTTTTTAAATGTATTTTATGAGTATCTTGGGTTATATCTCAACGACTCCATATGTCTAATACTTAGAAACTGAAATACCTTTAGAGTCAAGCTGAATAAAATCGTCCCTTAAATTTTTTTTCAGTTTCCTTAGATAAAAATGTTGCCATTGACCTACTGACAATGAAGAAGAAAATAGACGCTATTTTGGTATGTTTTCCAAGAGAGTTGTAGCAAAGGGTGCCCAAGGGAGGCTACAGGTACTCGCTGTGCCTGATGGCACCAATTTCAAACTGGGGAAGATTTTCGCATGCCGAATGCAGGCTCTCGTAAGTGATCTTGGGTTAGCTTCATCCACCTGGCTCCAACTTCTTTGCACGCCAGCAGGAGATAGGCATTTACTCCATTTTCTGCTCATTAGTCTCACAATTTTCATTCCTTTTCTGTGCATTTATCTGTGAGGCCGACATCAGTGTACTGAAGCAATAATCCCTCCCTTTACACTACGTCTGAGTGCATTGAGGATATCAGAAGTTTGTTCAAGCTGGTTGAGGAGACCAGGCCCAAGGGCCCGAGGGCCAGAAGAGGGTCAACAACCTGCAGGACATGGCCGCAGGGCGCTGGGCAGAGCTTGCTGGCTGAAGCCCCCATGCGGCTGGTGGCGGAGTTCTCAAGATGGCAGCTGAGGATGGGACCAGGTCCTCTGAAGTCAAAAGTAGGGCTCTCCATGAGGGCAGCGATGCATGTGAACTCTTCCGAGGCTGACTCTGTGTTTAGAATTACCAATCAGAAGCCAAGAAGAGAAGGATCGTGGCGAGCTGGGGTCAGAGTTGCTGGGGGTCAGTCATGGCCCTGCAGGCAGACACGGGTCTCAGAGAGGAAGGGTAGACCTAGAAGGGGCTACAATACTAAGTCAAGCTTTGAGAACGGAGGTGAAAGCTAGAAACGCACCCTCTCATAGGACAGAACATGACAAGTGGACGTCAGCGGAAGCCAGAGGGACAATTGGTTTTCGCAGAGAGGAAGTCACAGTGGTTGGTGCTTTAATCCCTGGGCTGGATTTCTGGCTCTTCCCTTCTTGGTACTTAAAGGGCCTAGGCCCTGAGAGGCTGAGCATTAATTTCTGATAAGCCTGATGTTTCTTCATTCATATGGGCATTGAACAAATGTTTATCGAACACCCACTACCTGTGATGTCAGGGGCCTGGGCGCAGAGTGACAAGAAGACACCATCTGCCCTAAAGGAGCTCACCTGGACTCATGTGGCCCAGCAACGTCTGACCAGCCAAGAACTATAAATTCTTATACAAAATTATCGTAACATTTGTTTTGTGGAGACAGACTGGAATCTATTTCTCCAATGTAAAAACATCAGTCAATGGAATGCAAATTACCCCTGTCCAAGGACCCATCAGGTTTTTTGTGAAGGTAACTTAGCCCCAGTTGTCCTGGGAGGAATTTGGAAAAGTTCTTTGTACCCGGCGCCAGCACACCAGAATTGGGAGATGTGGCCCTGAGTAGAGCATGGCCAAAATTATTAAATCACGGTGAGCAGTGGTGATTAATTACTCCCTTTCCTTGGGTGGAGAGAGGGTTCTACGAGCTTTCCCCCAATCCTGCTCTCATAACCATGACCAGCCTCTGCAGATCTAAACCCTGAAAAGAAATTGTATTTGAGGGGACCACTGGACGGTGGGGGGGGGCGGGGAGTAGGGCCTGGATTAGGGTGGGGCAAGGGAGAGGTGCACGATTTAAGGAGGTGCTCATTCTCAGGGTTGCATCTCCTTCAATTTTATGCCCTAGGCCTTGCCTGTGTCACACTTTAGTCCCAACCCTGGGGAAGAGGCTTAATCTAAACCCAGGACTGAAAGAAAAGTTTATATTTCATCACATCTCTCTACTCTTTCAGGGAAAGTTCTTGTATCCTTCGGTCTGGTGATGCTGTGTGTGAAATCTGCCTCAAGCACAGTGATCCTTGCGGTAAGATTGTCATTATCACAAAAGGAACTCTGGCGAACCTTCTATTCTCTTTTGTTTGAAGGAAGACTTCCTATTATTCTTACTGTTCACTGTGGGCTTGACACCCATGCAAACGTCCTGTCTCACAAGAGGCAGGGTTAACCACTGTAGGGTTAAAGAAAGGATCAGGAGACTGGGCTTTCTGAGACTGGATGGAATAGCTCTTCCTCAGGAAAATGTCATCATCCTCGCTAATGTTAGCGACTCCTTGCTCTGTGGAGATAGCATCGTGCTTTAATCGCCATGACTTCCTGAGAGCTGTACTACTCTCATCTTTCCTCCTTTAGAGGAAGAAACAGGGGCTCAGAGAGGTTCTGCAACTTGACCACATCACGCAGTGATGAAGCCTGGATTTAGCCCAATCATCTTTTTCTCTATTAACCCCAAACCAAAAGAATAGAGGGCCAAAGAGAGCTAGGAAGGTTGGATGCTGTGCCTTGCTTATAAGTGAGCAAATCTTAGTGATTTTTTTTATTATATTATGTTAATCACCATACAGTACATCACCGGATTCCAAAAAATCATTAAAATAAAAAAAAAAGAAAAATCTAGGACTAATTTATGGTAGAAAATCATTCATATAAATTTATAGCCTTGAAAGAAATTACAGGCTAATTTATTCCAATGTTAAAATTTTAAAAAACTGTAATTTGGTACAAATTAAATTTTAAAGTCATTATAAACACCTACAAATGGAAATTCACAAGCTAGAATAGTATGGAAAACTCAACTCAATGTCAAAAATATTTTGTAACATCCAGCAAATCTGTACTTTCTAAGGGATAAAGAAAGGGGGAGTAATCAGAAGGGGGAATGAAGCATGAGAGACTATGGACTCTGAGAAACAAACTGAGGGCCTCAGAGGGGAGGGGGTTGGGGGAATGGGATAGACTGGTGATAGGTAGTAAGAAGGGCGCGTATTGCAGGGTGCACTGGGTGTTATATGCAACTAATAAATCATCGAACTTTACATCAGAAACCAGGGATGTACTGTATGGTGACTAACATAATAAAATAAAAAAACATTAAAATATAAAAAAATCTGTACTTTCTAAATATCTATATTGGAATAGTGAATAAATATTAGAATTCCATCTTTGATGTCATCTACTCAACCATCAGGTTTCCAAATATAAACTGTTTATGAAGACACAGGAAAATATATGCATATATTATACATACATACATATTCATATGTATGTATAGATACACAAACTACAAAGTACATGTGTGCACATGTGTGTATATAAAAAGAACTTGTAAATTGTACTAATTGCAATGAGAATTTTTAGTTATGATTTTCAACTCAAGTACAGATAGGATATACTTAAACACCAGTTATATATCTTTAAGGATAGATTTATATGTATGATTTTGCATTTCCTTGGTTGCAATCATAAATGTTGAATAGTACAGATGCTTTGAGTTTTTATAGGGCCGGAAGTCACAATTACCACTTCAGCATTGTGTCAGGTGACACTGCCGAAGACACAAACTGAGAATCTTGGGGATGCCAGCATTGTCCTATATAGGATAACATCACTTTAATGGTGTAATTGAATAAAATGACATTCAACTTCAGAACATGAGGCAAGTAGCCCCAAGTTGCAAAAGGACAGGCCTAACTGTATTAAGTCAACCCAGCCATGTGAGCCACTGCACATTAATGGGAGTTCTGTCACAGAATGCGGACAGATTGCCCTTTATATCTTTTCAAATTATTCATATGTATCCATGGAATACATGCAGTCTGGCAGCTTCTTCACTAATGTGTGTGTATATGATATGCCAGGAGTGTTTTGTAATATACGTGCCTGGCAGAGAAAAATGTGTTATAATGCCTGAAAGACAATTGGGTAGGCACTGTTGCCTACCTCATAAATTTTTCTGTTACTTAACGATATAAAATGTGTCATTTTGTATGTCAAACTTATTCTTTCTCTTCCTCTTATCAAGTCAGAATACGATTGTGGAAAAAAAGTCACAGGCTTTATCGTAGAAAAGGCTTGTGTTCCGGTCCCAGCTCTGCCAAGACAAGCAGTGCTCAATTTCACCAACTCTAAAATAGGGACAATATTAACTGCAGAGATCAGTCGTGTCAGAAAACCATGACTCTGAAACTGGCTTAATCATAAAGAAGTGCGTTATTCTCATCACAAGAAATCATGAGGTAGGGCAGCCTCCAAGCTTGGCTTCCTTGTGACTCCCTCTGTCCTCTTTCCTATGTTGGCTTTGCTTCCCTCCGGGTCAGAGCAGTGTGTCTGCAGCATATCCAGGCATCACATCCAGACAAGTCAATATCCGAGGCAGAAGACGGACCATTTCTCTTAGTATCTCCTTTTAACAAGGGAAACTCTCACAAAAGAAGTCCCTCAAGTTTCATTGGCCAGAAGTAGATCGCAGGTCCACTTCTGATGCTCACTGACACAGGAACTGGGACTTCCCTGGGAGCCTTAGATCAACAGGATCTACTGCTGAGCGGACAGTGGGGTTGGCCATCTTCTACCACGTTACGTGAGTCTCGGGAACTAGAGATCTGAACTAACTAGGAGTACTTTTTGGAGAGAAAGAAATGGAAGCTGAATGGGGCAATGACTGGGAAGCACCTTCATAGGGTGTTCTGAGTAGTAAATGAAACCGTATATTACATGAAGTCCATCCTTAAGTGTCTGACACAAAGTAAACACTAAAAGCTACTGATATTACTGTTGTTATTGCTATTATTATTAAACTCTAAGTAAAACACTCAAATAGGCCATGGTTGGATGGCTGGAATTCAAAACGAATATACCTTGATTTTATTACTTACTATCTCCATGATTTGGACTCTATACCTGGGATTGGAAGACTTTTTCTCTACAGGAAAGTAAATATTTTAGACTCTCTGGGTAACGTAGTTCTTTTATGTCACATACTTTTCTTTGTGCTTGGGGCACTTGGGTGGCTTGGTCAGTTGAGCTGATTTCAGCTCGGGTCATGATCTCAGGGTCCTGGAATTGAGCCCTGCTCCGGGCTCCACACTCATCAGGGAGTCTGCTTGAGGATTCTCTCTCCCTCTTCCTCTGTCCCTCTCCCTGCTTGTGCACACTCACGCTCTCTCTCTCTCTCTCAAATAATGTTTTTTTATTATGTTATGTTAGTAACCATGGAGTACTTGATTATTTTTTGTGTAGTGTAAATAAATAATGTTTTTAAAAAATAAAGCAACTACTCTTTAAAAAAAAATAAGTGAGCAAATCATTATTTTTAACAGTAGAAAACCTGGCTGTGTACTGTAGTTGAAGAAAGGTGAAAAAAATAGAAAACTGTATTGAGTTTGATTAACAATGAAAAGAATAAGTAATTAGGTCATTCACATAATTTCAGTCGGTGCAAAATATCTGGAAATCAATTTTGCAGAAGAGACTTTGACCTATTAACTGAAGTGATGACTCAGCTGGTGTTGAAATTATCTTGACTTCAGGCTTAGAAGGTAAATAAAAGGTAAGATATTACATTATTTCTAGTTAAATGTTTTCCAGGGGAATGTGAGTCCATGGAGAAAATCACATCCATCGCTTCTGGGTTTCTGTCATCAACTTTTGATATCTTCAAAACAAGGTGAGTGGTACTTTCAGATGAGAAGGAAGGTGAGAGGTGAAATGGTCATCTTCTAACAGGCCCCATGGTGTGCTTCCTGGGGCTCTTGGAAATGGACATGTTCAGAAGAGCTGTGCTTTACCATTGGAGGGTCAGATGGTTCGAGTGAGGCCACTGGAGTCAAGTAACTCATCGCACCTTAGAAAATCAGGGCACTTCTTTATCTATCATGTAGATTACTGGGTTTGGAATGGGTCCTTTCAGCAGTGAGTCAATATTTTAGATTCTGTGGATCCATTTCTTGCCTTCTGTGGGGGTGTTGTGGCACTAAGTATGGAAAAAGTGTGGCACTCAAGACCACGGTGAACAGTAAGAAAGGGCACTCAATGAATGACACACATTCATTAACTTCAAAGCAATTTCTTGGACACTTACATTGTGCCACGTATGAAGGATGCACAGATGGGAGATACAATTCTTGTCCTCAGCTGATCACCGCTGGGTCTGGCTCTACAGGACCATGTTGGTTATTACAAACACACAAGAGAAACGTAAGCTGTTCCTACCCTCAGCCTGCGTTAAATCCCAAGGAACACAATCCCTGAATTGGAAAGGTTCTCACAGGACAGCAGTGTCTACGTGATTTTTAATGTCTTATCCCTGCCACCTGCTTCCTGCCACCTGCCCAGCGCAAACTGAGCTCGCACACATGATCGCTGACCAAGAGGCACTGGGGCAGCTTCCCACTCAGTTCAGAGGCACCCTCCACTGTGTGGTGTCTGCTTGAGGACATTTAGATACAGGAATCTCTCCGCCATGCTGGTAATGGCAGAATCGCTCTAGTTACCAGGAAGCCTTTCCTTCATATTGGGTCAACACCTGCTTACCTTGTAACCTCACCAATGGACCCAGATTCTCCCCTCAGGATCTACACAGACTAAGTCAGTTCTCTGGTCCATCTGTTGGGCTTTAGGTATTTAGAGACATCCATGCTGTATCCCGCTACCCTTCTCTAACCTCCATCATCTCTTTCTTCAGGTACTTCTCAGGTGACTTAGTTTTGAGACCACCTCATCATCTTATTGGAGAGGCAAGCCTGGCACCAGTGGTTAAAAATAGGATGAATCATCCTGTGATTGGGGGTCAAGTGAATTTCATAGAGATCTGAGTGGGGGTGGACTTGTGTATGAACCTATGTGCACAGGTGAAGGACAGTTTGGCAATTACTAGGCAAGGAGAGAGGCCACTAGCCACTCATATGACAGGAGGATTTCTCCTGGTTTCCGGGGACTTAATCCAGACTCTCAAAAAGAGTTAGCATGAGACCAAGAAACAGAGGGGCCATTCTTCTCCACAGATTGCCTTGATTAGACTTCTTGAAAGTTGAGAGGGAACCTGTATGAGGTTGGTTAGTGGAGGGCCTGTAAGAGGGGAACGAGTTTCCATTCATCTTGAATCTGACAAAGCTCTCAGCTGGTAGCAGGTCTTCACCACTCGCTATCTAGATCTCTAGAAGTCATGTGGTGATATGGAACGTCATTGCTTCTGGCGTTCTTGTTCGAACGTTAGAAGGCCACAACTGAAATAGAGAAGGTGCCAATCCTATGGCCAGGGCAGGTAATGTGGGCAACGTTCTCTTTCCGTGCTGGGATTGTGCAACAGGCAGCCAAATCATTCGGTGGCTTAAGCAACAGTTGAGTCTCCAGGACTCAGATTCTAATGGAGGCTGAGGCATGTAAGGATGGATACAAGCAGGAAGGTAAGGCTGAGTAAAGTGGAGAGGGGCCAGGTTGGCAGGGAGCGGGGAGGGGAAGACAGGGGAGCAGCTTAGCTTGATCAGGACCCCTGCCTTTAGAGCCAGGACCAACGCCGGTGCCACGATTTACTAGCGATGTGACCTAATGAGAGATTTAATCTTGCTAAGCCTTAGCTTCTCCATCTCTGCAATGTGGGCAGTAAAATGTGGCTAGTAGAGATGTGCTAAGGATTTAATGAGAACAGTTGCAAATTCTCAGCCTAGGGCAGTGCACGGGGAACTATCAATAAATGGGGGCTCTTAATAACCCCCAATAGCCCACTGAATGCAAAAAGTGGTGCCGCGGGGGAAAAGAGACCAAGATATGGTCTTTGCCTTCAATTAGCCTACACAGAGGCAGCCCAGTGGCTAAGAGTAAGCACTCCTTAACTTTATCATCTTGGGAAGTTGCCTAACCTCTCTGAGTTGTTTTACTCATCTGTAAAAGGCATAATAACAGTGGCACATACTTCAAAGGATTAAGATCATTAAATGAGACAGTACACGTCACATTCCTGCAGCAGGTAAGTATCTATATTACCACTTAGAGTAAAGAAATAGAGCAGCTAGGGGGCGCCTGAGTGGCTCAGTCAGTTAAGCAGCTGCCTTCCACCCAGGTTGTGGTCCCAGGGTCCTGGGATCGAGCCCCACCTGGGGCTCCCTGCTCAGCGGGGAGTCTGCTTCTCCCTCTCCTTCTGCCTCTGCTCGTGCTCTCACTCTCTCTCTCAAATGAATAAATACAAAAATCTTAAAAAAAAAAAAAAAGAACAGGTGGAAGAGTGTGACTGCGTTTTTTTGCCCCAGCATGCTGGCAGAGAGAGTGTGTGCTGGCAACTTCTGACAACAGGAGGGAAGGGAAAGAGACAGGGAGATGTAGTGGTATTGTGGAAAATAACCAATGGATTCTTCCCCGTTCTGGGTGCTAGTGGTCAACCCGGGAAATCAACGAGGCAGGACTGAAGGACCGGGGCAGTAGGCATAGGACAGAGTGGCTGGGGGGCTCAGGGAGCAGTGCCCTCCACTAAGTGCTGGAGAGGCGGAGAGCCAGGCAGGAAGGTGCTGGGGTGCCACACCCGGCTCAGGGAGGCGGACAGCTCAGGAATTCACTGGAGGGGATTTGAATGGGCATTTAAACAATCACGTTTGTCCAGTGGGTGTCACAGGTTCCCCTAGAGAGTCCCAGTCATCATCGGGCCAGCTAGCTGGGCGAGGATCCGGGGCAGTGGCGCGTGACCAGCACTTCGAAGGGCCCTGCCCTCGGTATAATACTCTGCTGTAGCCCTCTGGAAAAGTCTTAGTGAGTTTTGAACAAGGGGCCCTGTACCTTCATTTCGCATCGAGCCATGAAATCGTGTAGCCAGGCCTATTAATGGTAAGTCGGACATTAGGGGAACCCAGTGCTATCAGCATTCACGGGAGAAGGGGAGACTCGTTCCCAGCTGAGGGTGGGCAGGGGAGAGGAAAGGAGGAGTCATGGATGAGGACACATTTTGAGTCTGACCCTGAAGGATGGACAGGTTTCAGACAGGTAGAAATGAGAGTATGGCTGTCTGGTTGGAAGTATACTGGCCAAGTCAAGGGGTGGAGACGGATGGGCCGTGTTTAGGGAATGGTAAGAACCCTTGTAAATGCGGAGTGCCTCTTCCTAGGGGCAGTGCCATGCTCAGCTGGCCTTTCAGGGGGCAGCCTTTTCCCCAGGGCCTTTCTTAGTATTTCCTCCAAATGCCATTCTGCTAGATGCCTGTCCAACCAGTAAATGAAATCTAGCCATGTTATTCGTAGGAACCAGAAAGCAAGGGAGAGGCAGGGATGGGGAGAGGCAGATATAACAAATAATCAAATAGAAACTAGTAATTGAAAAGTATGGCTATTGAAATAAAAATACTTAAGTAAAATAATAGATCAAATACAGACCAAGAGAAAATCCAATCTGGAATCCCCACTGTCTAACTTGTCTTCCGTCTTTCATAATGCAAATTCTGTGGGGGCATTTGCACAGCAGCCTAATGGTGGAGGAGGAATTCTGACCAGGGTCCACGTCTTGTCCTCTGCCCTCTACCCCACACGGCCATGGCCCCCATTTCATTCCATAGCGATGGGTTGCCCCAACGAGAAGCCTAGTGGTCCAGAAACAATGCAGGTGTTGGCCTTTATAAAATCACCTAGAGTCCTACCGCGACACAGATAAGGGACAACACGAAAGGAAAAACATGTTTTCTTTTAAACTTCTGTCTCTTCCTCAACCTTACTACCCTAAAATTGGCATTTAAAATTTTATTTCTGTTGACATATGGATCATGAATGACATGCCAATATACATTTTGCAGTATTCCAGTGTGATTTGCATACAGACTAAAGTTTGCCCCTTGATCAACATGCTTTGATTTTTTGTTTATTGATTGATTGATTTTTTTATTTTTCTTTTCCCATGTTTTCTAAAAGTTGGAGCTTCCTCTCTTAAGTTCAATGGGAAAGAGTGCCATAGATAGCTCGTGGGTTCTGTGTGGCCCCAAAGCCTCAGCCTTCTCCCAGGCTGTCCGAAGACTGGTGGGACAGACAACAGGACACCATCTGTAGGAGGGGTGGGGGGCCTTCTGGGGCCGAGCCCACCTCCCTGGAACAGAGCCAGGACTGAAAGTCCTGCCTGGTACTGAAGCCTCCTCCCTGGTCAAAGGGAACAACAAAATATTGTCTGTCAGTCAGCTCTGTCTTCCGCCTGGCCCTGCTTTGAACTCATTGTCTGAGCCCTATTATGAGAAAGAACTGAAGAGGGGCTGTCCCCAGAAGACCTCAGGAAGTTCAAGCATTTCTGTTTTGATGCCTGTTGACAGCCTGTAACACAGAAGAGCAAAGAGATCTTCCTACCCTGCCCAGAACTCACTGGGACTCTGGATGCTCCAAGAACAGAGCTGAGAGCAGGAGAGGCCGGTGTCTAGCAGTTGGGGTGCCCCGAAAGAGGGCCAGTGGTGCCTGGGGGCCAGCGGTGCTGGGGGGGGGGTGTCCTGCAGAAGAGCGTTGCTCTCTCAGAGCCTGTGTCATTGGATCACTGTCAGAAAACAATGTCCACTCACTCCAAATCACTATCAGACAGTATGTTTTGAGAAGTGGACGGACAGTATGACATTTAACAAAGACATGAGGGAGTGTCACATTCCTTTAAAAAGGAATAGGAATAAGAAATGGTTACCCAGGGCAGTTTAAACCAACAGAGACTACACGTCACCAGGACATTGGAGAGAGAGGGGGTGGTTGCATTATCTCTTTGTATAAAATCCAAAACTAACAGTTCAAGGTTGATTTACTTTCTGATGTAATAAAATGTAGGTCGAAAGTCAGTTTGTTATTCATATGTCTTCTGTCCATGGGCTCAGAGGCAAGTGCAGGGGAAAGTTACTGACCAGAGAGCCTGAGACAGGGAGGGCGGGGGGCAGAGCCCGACCTCCATAAACGACCCCCTTCCTTTGATATGACTGACTGCGGTTTCCTCTGTAGGCCATCAAATGCGATGGTGAGTTCCACTTCGTGACATGTCAGCTGCCTTCCGTCTCGCCCCAGTCAGGCCCCCCTGAGCCCCACCGCTGAGTGGCATTGTGACCCCGCAGGGCCTGCGAGCCTCCGTCCCGCCTCGCTCTGCCCCTCTGATGGTGTCAGGAATGCCCCAGGGCCTGTGTCCCCACTGGGGTGAAGAGAACAGCCGTACCCCCAAGGAGGCGTTTTTGTGCTGTGAAAGGCAGTGGCAGGGTCTAGCTCTGAGCCACACACAGGAGAGGCACGCAATACCATTTTCAAAGAAGGAGGAGGGACTGGGTGATGGAGGCCATGGTCCAGGCGGACTCACCATGTCATTAGGCACGGTCTTCCCCAGAAGCTGAATGGTCGTCAGCAAACACCGGCCCACAGTGCCTCCTTGTGTGCCCATGCCCTCGGGGACTGGCACGCCCCCTCCCCTTCCCAGGGGAAGCTCTGTGTTGGCCGGGAGTCTGAGCTGAGGCTCAGTGGGGAGGCTGTGGAGGGAACAAGCCTGTACCCCCACCCTCCATGGCTGGGTCTCCTCCTCCAGGGGCTGGCCCCTGACCATGCCTGCGCCCCAAGGCCTCCAAAGGTCCTCATGTATACAGTAGCCCCTTAATAACTGTAATGAATCAATATTGTTTTCCTCTCCTGTTTCCCTTGGACAAAGCCTGCAATTAGTCCTAATTGTTTTTATACCAAATGCAGTCTGTGAAGTCTTCCACGATCCAGCTCGCTCTCTCCCTTGCATGTAATTTTGCCCACTCCTTCTCGCCACCAGACACCAGTGGGCTTGTCTCGGGGTCGACGAGAGCACACACAGCCCCTGCTGGGGTCACACGGGACGGGGCAGGAGAGCTAAAATGACCTAGAACAAACTGGAAACACCGGCAGCCAGTCAGTTCGAATTTCAGGGCGGACTCCTTAGTCCTTCGGCGGTATCACAGCCCCATCCCCTCCGCGGTAGACAGCGCCCTCCCGTGGAAATGAAGAAACCTTGCGGGTGCTGGGCTCTCCCCTCTGGAGGGTTTTGTTTTGTTTTGTTTTTAATTTTTTTTTTAATATTTTATTATTATATTATGTTAGTCACCATACAGTACATCCCCGGATTCCGATGCAAAGTTCGATGCTTCATTAGTTGAGTATAACACCCAGTGCACCATGCAATACGTGCCCTCCTTACTACCCATCACCAGTCTATCCCATTCCCCACCCTCCTCCCCTCTGAAGTCTTCAGTTTGCTTCTCATAGTCCATAGTCTCTCATGTTTCATTCCCCCTTCTGATTACCCCCCCTTCTTTATCCCTTTCTTCCCCTACTGTTCATAGGAGGGTTTTTGTAACAGGTGCCCGCAAGCTCAGACGGCCACCGGGCCTCTGAGACCAGCCCGAAGGCAGGCCGGTGCTTGCGTCAGCAGTCAGAGCGTCCTGCTGTTCTAAACACAATAACACTGTTCCCAGCAACAGCTACTGTATTTGATTACGTGAAATTAAAACCCTTAATATGTGTCTTAAGCAGATGCCTGGCTCAAGACTCACAAAACAAATAACCACACAACAAACAAACAAAAAAAGAGAATAAAACAAACGAAAGTGGGAGAACTGCACCAACAATCAGAACAGATATTTTAAAAGATATTTTTAGAGGACTTTAAGCCCAGCACCAAGTAAGAGGCCTATATTCTTGGCATAAACGGATAAAGTTATTGAATAAAAGAAATGGAAAACTGGGAAATGAAAGACAATGACGTTTACAATTTATTCCTTTATCATCAATGTAATAGACCAGGTGAATATATAACTTTTACGAAAGAAAGTCACTTTCTCCGTTTCCTATATAATCATCCAAAGTGGAATGTAGTTTTCAAGGCATGCCTATCTTTGAACAGGCCCGGGAGTGGCACGCCACTGGCCGGCCCCTGCACACACTCGCCCAGTTCTAGTTGACCTTGACCCTGCTTCCCTGGGCCTCCGTGCACATTTCTCATGGATTGCTCCTTCAGGGAGCATTCTCCGGACTCAGCCTGGCTCTAGCCCCTCCGGTCCCTTCAGCCGTCCCTCTGTACCGGCCCACAACATAAATGACATGAGCTGCAGAGGCTTCTGTGCAAGCTTCCCCTTCAGTGCTGGACCTTAGCATGCCCGACCATCCTGGTTTGCCTGAGACTAAGGGGTTTCTGGGATGTGGGACTTCCAGTGCCCAGGCAAATAGGGAGGAGTTGGTCACCCCAGTGCTGATGGGAGTCACACCACGTACTGTGGGGCTTGCCTGTCACAGCTGCGGGAGCGAAGGCCCGAGAGACTGTTGTGTAAATGCCCTGCCGGTCGGCACTTGTCCAGGTGGGTTCTGGAGACACTGCTTTTATCTCCTGTAAGGCTCTGGCGGTGTTTTGCTTTTTCCACCTTTTACTACTTAGTACATGTCCCTCTTAGCACCTTCCTCTCTGTGCCTGGAGCTGACTGAGAATGTAGTTCCAGTTCCCGCTGGTTCTCTGCAGAAATCCTTCAGCGATGCTCCTGTTTGTTTTCCAAAGTGAGCATGTGGGGGGGAGAGGGGGTTGTCACAAGGCCAGAAAGCCGCACATGTGCAGGTCAATGTATGTTTTACACTATTTGACAGTGGGGAAAGCCAACCTGTTAGGGTTTCAAAAATATGATGTTTTACCAGAAACACAAATCGCTTCAAAAACAGTTTAGTCACATTTATTACATAACAGCAATAATAACTCTTGGTCAGCTCAGGCTGTTGTAACAAATTACCATGACCGACACTTTATCTTTTATTTTTTATTTTATTATGTTATGTTAGTCACCATACAGTACATCATTACTTATGACTGGCGTTTTACACAACAAACATGTATTTCTCACAGTTCTAGAGGTTGGGAAGATAAAGATCAAGGTGCTGGAGGCCCAGTGTCTGGTGAGGGCTCGCTTTCTGGTTAACAGACGGCTGTCTTCCTTGTGTCCTCACATGGTGGAGGGATCCTCTCTCGGGTCTCTTCTTGTAAGGACACTAATCCCATTCATGAGAGTTCCACCTTCATGCCCTAATTACCTCCTAAGGGCCCTCTGAATACACCTCTGAATACCGTCATGCTAGGGATTAGGTCTTCAAACTATGAAGTTTTGGAGGGGGGCACATTCAGTCCATAGCAATAACTAATATTTAAAGAGTGCTTATGGGGATCCTGGGTGGCTCAGTGGGTTAAGCATTTGCCTTCAGCTCAGGTCATGATCTCAGGGGCGTGAGATGAAGCCCTGCGTTGGGCTCCAATCTGAGCATGGAGCCTGCTTAAAATCCTCTCTGCCTCTCCCTCTGCCCCCCCACCCTCTCTCTCAAAAAATAAAGAGTGCTTGCTACACACCGAGTACTGTGGTAAGTTTCAAATACATCATGTTGTTTAACTGTCAGAATATGAGGTAGGGGAGGAGACTGAAGCTCAGAGAGGTTAAATTCTTTATCAGGGGACACAGAGCTGTAATTGGCAGAGCCAGGATTTGAATCCAGACAGTCTCACTGCACGGTCAACACTTGGACTCAGAACTGCAGACTTGAGGGTGTCTGGGTGGCTCAGAAAGTAAGCATCTGCCTCTGGCTCAGGGCATGATCCCTGGGTCCTGGGAGCGAACCCTGCATCAGGCTCCCCTCTGCTTCTCCCTCTCCCTCTCCCTCTGCCGCTCCCCCTGCTTGTGCTCTCTGTCTCAAATGAATAAATAAAATCTTAAAAAAAAAAAAAAAGAACTGCAGACTTGGGACTGAGCACGATCACGCTTGAGCAAACTGCTAAGAACCCTGCAGATTCACAGAGTGCTTTCTGGGCAACCGTGGGGCACAACAGTCAGGGGATCTTCTTCCTGGACCTATGTCCTGATCACTGATGGGGCTCTCAGTTTCTACTGAGAAAGTTAGATCAAATATATCTGTGTATCTGTATACCCAGAGTTTGGCCAGATAGTCTGAAATTCCATGATCATTCTGGATTTATATGCTGCTACCAAAATTCCAGGGATAACACGCCCATGGCTAGGAGCCCATAGCTGCTTCACAACTCAGTCAGTTCCTCTTGAAAATGAGCCACAGTGATAAGGTCTCAGCTTGAAACTTCAGATTCAACCAAAGGTTTATGTTTCAAAGGCCACCGAAGAAATAAAAACCTCATTGTGTGGTATTTTGTGACAGTTTGGGTTTGTATCCCCTTTGATCAAATTCTCTGCATGCTGGAAACGACTGCTCGGCTTCAAGTGCCGGTCCCACCACTTGTAAGCTGTGAGATGGGACTTAATTGCCTCATCCGTACACCGAGGGTAACAGTCTCCCTTCCACATAAATGAGCTCATCTGTATAAAGTACTTGAACAGAACCTGGCCCATAGTAAGCACTCAATAAATATTTTTTACTCAGTAAGAGGACAACTTTTCACTGTTCCTCACTTGACAACTCTGTAATACATAGAACCTTCTGGCTTGAAGAGAACATACATATGACTGCTATAACCTTCGGAGCCGAGAACCCTCTCTGCAATGTCCCTGGACAGATGCTTATCTTCAGTCTACTTGGTAGGGAGCTGGCTGCGTCAGGGACCAGCACTCCAATTGTGAATGGCACTAACTTCTGGGAAAACAATATTACCATTGTACAAAAAGCTTGGGCTCTAGAGCCTGCTTTTAAGATCTCCCCAGCATCTCCACCACCACCATTCTGTCCTAATGGTTTATAACGAGAAAAATCTACAGACCTTTGATACAAATCTTTCCATTTTACAGTGTGCTTCAGATAAAGCTTAAAGTGAACTGAAGCTCAAATGATCAAAGAATATTCTTTTTTAACTTTTCAAATCATGGTCATCTGGACCATGAATTAACAGGAGTGACAAAGCCCCATTAACACTCTTATGAGCAAGAACATTATCTCTATGGGGTTACTAGCCAGGACTAGTAACTCAAGCTTTTAGTATGTGACTGACTCTTGCAAACGATCATAGAAAGAGGGGGATGAGCAAGTGCAGAGAACAATCAAGAGTTCTCTTGGGCTAAGAAATGTATGGGAAATGATGATTATTTCTACAAAATGTTCAACTAGGTAGGTAACTCACTACATAATGAACATCAAATGTACAAAAAGTCCACTGAACTCAAATATGGATTTACATGGTTTCATTTGAATTCCAAAATAGATTTCCAGCATTTCAAATAAGCCTTTTAATTTTGTTCTTTTCCTTCACAAGGGAACACACAGTTGTACTCAAGTCCGAATAGTATCTGATTGAGGTTGCAAGTGTGCTCTTTTCATCTTGTTCTTAACTGTTTTAAATTGATGACATTTTCATTTTTTCCCCCCTATTCCACTCATTTTTGTAAATCGGGGGTGAAACGCAACAAAATGGCAAACAGTAGCACTGGCTGCCTGAACAAGGGTGGGAATGCTGCTGGAACCCCACGGATGGCAGGAGGGCAGCTCCACACACCCTGTGACGGAAATGGTTCACCACTGTCGAACAGCTCACTAGCTGAGGCAAGAAGCCCAGAAGGACACAAAGGGTGGTGTGACGGGCCTATAGAAGAGTGCAGGAGGTTCGAAAGTCAGACAGACTCAAGTCACGTGCTCTCTGACTCAGGGGCCACTAGGGGAGCCAGAAGTAATCCGCAGGTCTGCCTCACATTCATTTTCTAGAGCGAGTGGTAATGCTAGTTCCTAACACAAATCAAAGGCTTTTTACTCGTGAGGTCAACTGAGATTGTATATGTGAATAGTGCTTTCTAAACAGCAAAGTATCCATATCAGCTTATTCTCATATCAGAGGAAATATACTTTCTCGGGGACAATTAGATCTTTGTGTAACCTTGATTCATGTACCCCAATCTCTAATCTACTCAGTTTCTTCAAGCTCTTTTCTAGAAGATACTATGTGTGTTTAACTGGGGATGGGGATTTGATCATTACCACCTTTTCCAGGTTTGTGTCCATCTTGCCTGATGGGAGGACAACCCAACTAGTTCACCGGAAGTCAGGGGGACACTGAGCGCACCGAGGGAAAGTGACCAGATGGAGATGGAAGGACAACAGGGTAACTAAACCAACAAGAAACAGGAGTCAAGAAAAAAATAGCAACAAAATGTATTTAAAAACAGACTTCTCCAGTTGGCATTTTGAATGAAATAGCTAACAATGAACTCCAACCCTTTATGTTGTGTTTCTTTTGCTCCTGGAGTCCTCTTGCGGCTTTAATTCTTGAAACTCAGGCAGCAGCACCAGACATTAAATCCCCAAAGGGAGAGAGGTATTATTAAACCTTCTGCTGGCCATTCTTTTCTGAACACAAATGGACAAATTCTTAAGCCCTCTTATTCAACTCGTGATGATCATTAGGAGAAAAAAATTAAGACAAACTTGCATATTGAAAATAAGAACAAAAACACACACACAAAAAAACCCCTGTAGATAATAAATATCGCTGATTCACTTATTTTAAACAAAGTCCAATTTTATTCACTCTTAATATCCTTGCAGTCCATTGTATACCTTCTGCACTGATCCTTGGTTCAGCAGCTGTTTGATACCTAAAGAAAGAGGGAACAAGTGATTCCATCAACAAAAATGTGATTTCTCTAGAGTTTAAAGAGCAGGTTCCATTGGGAGGCTCACAAAAGGCCATGTGACAATCGTGGATCCCAATTAAACAAAGAACTACCCATGTTCGAGTTCAGTGTGTGTGGATCACCTCCACCCCACACAGGCACATTTATGTCCAAGATGGCCCCTGGTCTCTTTCTGTCTCTCAGGCACACAGATCACACACCTCCCACAAAACCCTATCAAATGAGAAATGAGAAGAGGCCATCAAAATGGAAATAAAGCTCTTCAGTTGTCTTCCATTCCTTCTTCTTTGTCCTCTTTTCAGTTTTGACCTCTTTCACGGTTCTCCTCCTTCTTCCTATTTAGGACGCACCAACTGGGCCCTTGCCTCAAGCAGCCATGGCTGACGCCACCCCTCTCAGCCACTAGCCCTTCTAATGTATACATCATCCTTCCCTTTATGGTTTGGTCCAGCTAATTTGTTTTATGTGATTCCATTTCACACTCACACCCACACACCCTTGGTTTCAAAGCCCAGCTCACACAGCCTTTTATAAAATAGTGACAGAAGAATTTTGAATATCTCCTTTACAGAAAGTCAAATTCATTTCCTGGTCCTGTGTTTGATGTCTGATGTCCCTGGAAGGTTTTGTTTGTATTGCCCGTCCTCTTTAACCGCTGTTCTCATACTCACATACCACAGATACATACGCACGCACGCTCATACTCTCTCTCTCTCATTCAACTGCTCACCTTCTCTTGCTTCCTCTGTTAACTGTTCTTTTGGAAAATCCACATCGAAAGTGATTATCAAAGAGCCCCTGATGTTGTTGTTGTCAAAGTTGGGGAGCCCTTCTCCTTTTTTCCATAGCTTGGCTCCTGGTCTGGTGATCTTATCCCGGGAGATATGTACCTAGAAAGCGAAAGGGTATGGAACTGGACTAGGACTAGGACTGATACTCTTGAAATTCTAGTGAGCACTGGTGTCCAGAGCTCCTGTCACAGCTCAGCACAGCAGCAAGGATGAAGGGACAAGGGAAACACCGTTAGGACATTGCAAGCCAAAGAAATAGGTTTTCAAAAGAAAAAGAAAAACCAAACATGTAATCTCCAAACCACCCACGTGAAGGCTTTAAAAGGATAGGAGGCAGGAAAATGGGTCTGTTTACCTTGTGGCCATCCAAGTGAGGAATATCCATATCAAAGCCCACCAGAGACTCGACTAGTGAGATTGTCACGTTTGTATATAAATCATCTCCTCTCCTTTCGAATATTGGGTGTCTAAAAACAGAACAAGGTAAAAATCATAAACTTCCATCTTCTTTTGGAAAGTGTTCAAAAGGGTTTTAGAAAAACCTTGCAAAAGGATGACTACCACTCTTTCAAACAATTAGCATTTATTAGATACTCCTTTCTGTGTAGTACTAATTGAAACTATGAAATTGTGTAAGATTTATTAAATCCTATGCTTAAGAAGCTAATAAATCAGGAGAAGGCAAAGCATATAAGTAAAACTATGAGTAATTAAGTTATAGAAAAGAAAGACAACTTCTGGCAGTGAGGGCTGGGTGATGGGCATCGGGAATGGGTTTGGGAAGGTCTCCAGAGCTGGGCTCAAGGTCAGGTCAGCTTTAGAGATGCAGGTAAGGTGGAAAAGGGGGAGGTGGGGGTTGGGGTATGAGGGAATTCTGGCAAAGACCAAGACCCGAGAAGGTACCAGGTTTAATAGCATGTGTTCCAGTTTCTCTGGGAAGATGTGAGAAACATAAAGTAGGTAAGGAAAGCTGGGGAGAGTCCTAGAGGAAAGCAGAAGGGGAAAGTCCCAGGCAGTGAGGGCTCATTTCTCGATATTTATGTAAGAAACTTGTTCCAGTGAATCCTTAGAAGCAGAGGTATCACTGCTTTCCAAGGTGGTAACGAGAGAAATAATAAACCAGAAAGCCCGAGTCCCAGGGAAAATTCTTGTATAAGCAGCACTTCATGCTAAAGAGAAGCTGTATATTATGTAATAGAAGGTTCTTTCTATGTAAAGTCTTCCATCCTTGAAGGGTGCCATGCTTCCTCAGTCGAAATCTCAGGTCTCCTTGAGTCCCATTCGTGTTTGCCTCTCTTTTGCAACTCCTTACTTATCTTGTCAATTCTTTCCTTCCAACATCTTTTGGATTTGTAGATCCCGAGTAAATATGTTAACTCCTTACTTGTCTTGTCAATTCTTTCCTTCCAACATCTTTTGGATTTGTAGATCCCGAGTAAATATGTTAAATTTGTAGATCCCGAGTAAATATGTCAATCCTCAGCCCCAATCCCAAATTTTCAGTATTGTTGCAGAGTTACAAATGATCATTTAGGGTATGAAGGGCACAAAACAGAGGGAAAAGTTTAGCAGTGTCCTGGTGGCTATCCCTCTCTCTTTAATCCAACTCATCTGAAAAGCAGGGGCTAATGAGAAGGCCTCCAGCATCTGATCACTTACTTGACAACTTTGATTCGGAACCGCAGGTCCCCTGGCTCTCCATCCACGTGAGGCTCACCTAGTCAGAAGAGATGATGGCATGTTGTAAGTCATACAAGACGCACGCCGCAAATCTATCTGCAGTTCAGGACAATTTTTTAAAGCCACTACCTTAGGTGTGGCCTAACAAGTCTACCTATGAGAGCAGTATCTCTAACTGGTTATATCAAGTTTCAGATTATTAGTGAAGATCACCTGTGTCTCAGGCACAGCAATAAATAACTTGACCTGTTGCCTAAACAAAGAAAGATTCATTGATTTCTTGAACCTAAAGTCTTAAAGCTGCTTTTCTTTCAGAAACCTTAAAGGTGAGGTCTGAGAGCATCTTATTAATGCCAACCAGAGCTACATATCTTCTCTCATTGCTGAGTTAAAATTAATCCATTAGGGTCTGGTCTGAATAACCTAAATTTTGATATAACTTACTAGATAAAAAGTTACTACATTGTAACTTTTGGCCATGATATTCTAAAGATAAACTGTAGTGCTACGGTTTAAGGAGAACATCCACGAAGGCCATGAAAGGCTCTCCGTACCCTAAAACTGATCAAAGAGTGTTGGAAATGACACATGCATTTACTTGGTGGCCATTAGGATATGGTGTGAGGTGGGGGTGGCTGGTATTCACAAGCACACAGAGAACAGAGAATTATGACAGTAAAACATTAGTATCAGTATTTCACCTTCTCCAATAAAGGGGTACTCCATGCCATCTCTCACCCCGGGTTCTATTTCTACCTCCAGTGTTCGTTCTTCATTCACTAGTCTGAGACAAAGAGAATTTAGAAAGAAAAAAATGAAAATATAAACTAAACCCCACATAAACATAACTGATTTTTTCTGCTCTATCAGAGTTTTTCTTAAAAGACTATTCCGTATCTCTAGTTGACACAGCCATCTGAGACCTATTTACTTCTTCTACATGCCAAAAGCCAGGGCAAAACTACGATATATTATATAAACTTGTAACTGTTGCCTCCAAAGAAGCCTGCAGTAGACTGATTACTCTGAGCTGAGTGATCAATAACAGAGAAAACTACTCACACTGATGTAAATTTTCACCTGGAAGGACAGGAATCAGAAGCAAAGTTTATCTTATCTTTTTCCCGATCCCACAAATAACTGATCTAGTTTTGAGATATATATAATGTACAGTTCAATTAAATAGTTACGTTTATAACATAATCAGCGAATAGTGCTTCTCCAATCTGAAATGTTAGCTGGACATGTATGACTGCTCTGCTATTACAAGCAGGAAAAATGAAACATTAACATTTGCTAAGTATATTCAGAAATAAAGGGCACAGCTTACTAGTTCAGAAACACAGAAGGAGGTATTTAGAAGAAATACTTTTGGGAAAAATAAAAAGGTACATGTCTTTGCTCTATCCTTTGGTGGAATGTGAAAGAGAGAGAGAGGAGGGTGTCAGGAGATGGGGGGGAAATCTCGGTATGGACCATTAGCACTTTATTAGACAAGTGAGAGGATGCAAGTGTCTCTTGGTAGAACAGAGAAGGTGCTCCACTTACTTGACATTAGGGCACTCGTCACAGACCACCTCCTGCGTCATCTGGAAGCGCCCTGGGCCCAGCTGGGTAGTCCTCATCTCTTGCCGGCAGTTGCACTTTCGTTTGCCCGGAGCCTGCCTTGCCACGGGTTTGTTCCTAACTACCTAAGAAGTACACAGACAACATCAGCTTTTCTGTAAAAGAGCCTTTGGTTTCCTTAACTGATGAGGGCTGCACTCGTGATGGAGCTGGAACGTTCCTTTCTCTGGCAAGCTATCCCCCAGGGAGACCTAATGCTGACAGAAGCCTTTGTACAGGAATGAAGCAAACAGATACTTAAATGACTCAGCATCTGAAGCTGGAGAAGAGAGAGGCGATTAAGAAAGAAGAGAACCGAAAAATAACGTGTATATCAGCATTTCTAAGGCACAACCAAATACCACTGAGTTAAAGCAGTTCACAGAACTGCTATCTTTTAAGAAATGTGAGCTGTGCAAAGCACAATCCCTGGAGAACAACCACAGCCTTGAAAAGCTGGTATTAGCTGCCACCATATCATTAGCTATGATAAATCTAATGAAAACACTTCCTTGTTTCAGGCAACTCCATCTAGGACTGTTTCCCACTGCGATCTTGATTCAGATACTTAACAGGTGAGGGACACAATGATCATCTCTCTGTAGCTGTGTGCAATGATCCCTCAAGGTATGTGGGAACCAATACACATGAAGAAATGTATTCCTGGTTTTGCCTGTTTCATCAGTCAAACATCTAATCACAAGGCACAGGTTCATGCTGCAGGACAACACAAATGCTTGAGAGAAAAGCCCCTTACAGCCTACAAATACATGAAAGCCTAGGTCAACGGAATAAAGGACAACAACAGTAATTACAGTAGACACTCTATACCACTTACTCCGTGCCGAGCAATGCTCCGATCACTTTTACATATATGAACTTGTTTGAGCCTTACAACCACCTCATGAAGTAGATGCTGATATGGTCCCCATTTTACAGGGGAAGTAATGAAGGCACAGAAAGGTTCAGGAACATGACCAAGGTCACGTAACCAATACACGGCAGAGTCAGTATTCAAAATCAGGCAGTCTAGCTCCAAAGTCTGTGTTTTTAACTACTATGCTCTCTCAAGGTCATTTTTCCTTGAAAAAGAATTTTCCATGGGGCCATTTAAATGGCAAGGTCACTGACATCCATTACAACAACTGGATTTTTGTTTAGGGACACACTAACTGCGAAAAGTGATGTACACAGTGTATTAGTGATGACTGCAGACAACAGGTCCGGAGGGAACATGGGAGCTCATTGGGCTCACCTCCTTCTCCCACCTCAGCAACCTATCTTGCTCTTGAAGGAGAGACGGCCCAAATACTTTCAGTGCCCTTTCCCCCACCCTTCAGTCTGAACCACAGTATTAGAAGCCAGTGCATCCTCTGTAACCGTCCAGTCCCCTTCTTTCAACTATTCACAGCAAAAGCACAACTAAAGAAAATGCTTCTTGTCAAGCTGGTACATATGCATGGACTACTGGCTATCTCTTCCAAAATCCTCGAAAAACTAAAAGAAAACATGGATTCCAGGAAATAACAAACACACAATTGGTTAGAAAACTCGAGAGATGGAATGCTGTTTTGAACTGGCATGTGTACTGGCGGCTACACCTCGGGGCGGCAGCTAGCAGGGCCGCTGCGGACACCCTAGAGAAAAGTATTTGAAGTTGTGCTCTCATCTCTCTCCTAAACTGCCTTGGGACAAGCACTGTTTGGCCCCCCTTCTTCAAAACAACAGACCCCAGACACTAAAAAACCAAAAAACCTCCAAGAATACAAACAAATAGAACACAGTTAAAACCACTACTCAAAGGCTTGCCCCAAGACGCTTTCCCAGGGAAAGAGAGTTGCTGATACCCATGGAGGAAATACGAGCCCAAAGGCCAAAAAAACATCTAGACACCCGAGGAGTCCAACTATATGTCCCCCACTCCCCAGAAAAGACAACAAACTGAATGAAACATATATTTGAAGCAAATGTATTAGAGAAGATAATCAAGAATTTAAAATAAGCATGGTAATATTTAAGGAGATAAGGGAATACATTAGCAATAAGATAAGAAATAATGTAAGGATCCAGTAGAGATATTATGTATAAAAACATAAATTGAAATAAAAACCAGACAATGGGGTATTATTTAGGATGGACACAGCTGAAGAATATAGTGAGCCGAAAGTCCAAAATAAGGCACTCTCCTAGAAGGAAGCAGGGAAGGCTGAAGAACTAGAATCATTTTTGTTTTGTTTTGTTTAATATTTAAAAGAAAGTTAAGGGGCGCCTGGGTGGCACAGCAGTTAAGTGTCTGCCTTCGGCTCAGGGCGTGATCCCGGTGTTATGGGATCGAGCCCCACATCAGGCTCTTCCACTGTGAGCCCGCTTCTTCCTCTCCCACTCCCCCTGCTTGTGTTCCCTCTCTCGCTGGCTGTCTCTATCTCTGTTGAATAAATAAATAAACACTTTAAAAAAAAAAAAAGTTAAGAGCAGATAGATGGAGAAATGCCAACAAAGAGGATTATATATTTGAAAAAATAACAGAGATAAATTTTCCAGAACTAGAAAGAGATGAATAACCTCAAATGAAAAGATCCCAAAATTTTAGTAGAAAATACAGGTGAATTGATTTCCGATTTTAGGGTAGAAAAGAATTTCTTAAACAAGACACAAAAACTAACCCTAAAAGAAAAGACTGATAAATTTGGCCACCTTAAAATTAATGACTTCTGTTCATTTTAAATGAATCTTCAATATAATGAAAACAAAGTTACAAGCTGATTGGCTATATTTAGCCAACAAATGTTAATAGTAAGAATAAGCTATTCTTAGAAATTACTAAGAAAAGGGCAAAAAAATATGGGCAAAATATGGACAGACATTTCACAAGAGAGGAAACAAATATGGCCACTAAATATATGAAAGTGTGTATCCTAATTATGAACTGAGAAAATGCAAATCAAGACCACAATGAGATAAATTCTGCCCACTTGATAGGCAAAAATGGAGAAGTCTAACAATTCAGTTTGAGAGAGAAGTCTAACAATTCAGTTTGAGATCACAGGATCTCTCACAAACTGCCGGTGGAAGTGCTGGCAGTATTCAACTGAGAAAACGATATGGAGTTATCTTGTACGAATGAACATTGGTTCGTATTACCCAGCAATTCCACTCTCCCGTATATGCACCCAAGAGAAATTTTTGCTCACATGTACTTGGATATATGTACAGGAATGTTCGTAAAAGCACTGTTAGCAAGTGAAAAAAAACCCGGAAATAACCTACATGCCTGATACAATGTTGTCATGATAAAATTCTGTTCAGCAGAATTACAGCAATAGCAAGAGGCACCAATCTTGGTAACGTAATAGTGAGTGAAAAAAGCCAGTCCCAGAAGATAAGGTATGGTATGATAGCATTTTTACAAAGTCAAAACCAATAAAAATACAACATTATTCAGGTATTCATACACATATAATACAACAAACAAACAAGAGTGACAAGGGAACAATAAAGACAAAACTCAGGATAGTAGCTAGCTAGCTCTGAAGGGAGGCAGAGGAATAGAAGAGGGAAGTAGCATGCAGTAGATATAAGTTGTGGTCTTCTTGTCGTTAGTTCTTGGGCTGGGCGATGAGTTCATGAAACAATAACTGTGTATCATGAACCGAGGATTATGACGAAAACAACTCAGTACATCTGGTCACTCTCCCGACTCCCAAAAGAGAGAAGGTACTCAGAAATTTGTTGTGTTTAGTCAAAAGAACAAGTTCTGGGAGTTAATATAAATAGCCGTATTGTGTGAACTTACTTCCACAAAATTTCCTGCGTATACTTCTTCCAAAGTGACTTCTAGATCTACAATAATATCACTGCCTCTTGGAATATTTCTGTCTTGCTGACGAGGGGTTCCTCCAAACATGAAACCAAAATCTCCGAAGAAGCTGTGCATAAGTGTAAAATCATCAGGAAAAGAAAGCAGAGTTCACGTCTTCAATGATTTAGTTTTCTTCACATGGATACGATATTGTGTCCTACCAACATATTGTATAAAACCTGATATTTTTAATACACCAGTCATACATCATACACAATTTTTAATTTATACAATATCAACTATATTGCCCCCACCACAAAAAAATTTTTCCTTTTAATAAATATTGTCCAGACATATAGTACAGTGCATAGAGTGTGCTGATGAATTCAAAGGTGGGCTTCGTCAATGAAATAGTAATCTGTTTTAATATCGAGGAATATCAGGATATAATGGACTTATGGAGAAAGGGCATAGTATATATAAACTCAGGTAATGCTGACTCTAATGGTAATTTTGAACATTTGTAGTGTTCACTTTGTATATTTAGAAACAAGTTTTAAAGAAGCTACTGTTCTGTATAAAACTCTTGGGTACATAATTAAATAGGCTAAAAAAGCATCAGCCTTAGTAGAATTCTGGACCTTAAGAGAAAGGAAGTTCTATTCTCTACAAAACCAAAATCAATTTTTGTCAATAACAAAAGCATCACTTTGAATTAATACAAACAATGACTTTCAAATGTGCAGGTATTCCAATCTTAACATTAATTTTTGATGTTAAGAAGCCTCAGATGTTAGCATAGTGATGACAATTAGGTAACTCCCTCCCACCCCACTAACTAACCAATCTTGGCGAATAGATTCCCTGAATCTTTTTTTTTTTTTAATGATTTTTTATTATATTATGTTAGTCACCATACAGTACATCCCCGGCTTCCGATGTAAAGCTCGATAATTCATTAGTTGCGTATAACACCCAGTGCACCATGCAATACGTGCCCTCCTTACTACCCAACACCGGTCTATCCCATTCCCCCACCCCCCCTCCCCTCTAAGGCCCCCAGTTTGTTTCTCATAGTCCATAGTCTCTCATGTTTCATTCCCTCTTCTGATTACCCCCCCCTTTCTTTATCCCTGAATCTTAAACAAAAACAAAGAGGGAGGATTTGCCGGAGTGGGGGTGGGGTGGAGGGGGAGGTGGCTGGTGCAGATGGGAGCTTTCTCTTTCTGGTATCACTTCTAATAGCCAAGGGGAACAGGACACTTTCCTAGTAGGCTACAACAATCAAATCAATCCTGGGGAAGAGAAGGATTTCCTAATCATATTACTCATACATCTTCACAGGTCCTGAAAAATCTGTCAACCCAAATACTAAATGGGGGAAACTACTGTATGCAACAGTGACTTACTTCTTTTGGGAAAGGGTTCACAAAACCCTTTAAGAATCTGAAGCAAGCCATAAACCCTCTCCCCATAGGAAAGCATACTCAAACATTTTTTTGTTTATAACTTGATTTGAAACCCCAGATTAAGATCTTATATAGCTCATCAGGGCATACAGAAATTCACTAAGAGGGGTTCAAAGGGCGTGAGGGAAAGCGTGTATTATTCCAGCCATTTAGCACTCCCAGAAAGTCATGTGTAACAGGAGATAAAGGGCCGCTACCCTAATCCCTTCCACCAATGCCAATTACCATAACTGTCCCTCTCTTGTTGATAGAATGAAAAAGAGGCAGAGGGAGTAGGAATTTCTCTCTCTCTCTGCTTAGAAGAATAATTTTGTGTATTAACAGTTTGCAGATTCTAAGACAGAAAAGAGACAACATATAGTGGTTTTCCAACATATAGGGAAACCGTATATAGGGACCCCCCCAACATTGTCAGGGTCAATTTGGTTGACACAGTAAGCTGGATGGACAGCACTTTCAGTGCTACCTGTCTTTTTTGGAGCTATATGAAAATAGAAGGGTGCATTCCCACGGGGAGGAGGATGATTGACCTTTTGGTCAAGAATCAGTTGAGTTTTATTCTCATCAAAAGCTCCCGACCAAGGGAGCAAGGATAAATCTTTCATAATCATCCAATGATCCATTCTCAGACACTAACACTTTGCAGATGGGCAAATTACTTACTGTGAAAAAATGTCTCCATGGGAGCTCTGATGACCATCTTTTAATCCCTCTTCACCATAAGTATCATATTGTTTCCGTTTCTCACTATCTGACAGAACCTGGGGACAAAAGCCCGTGGAGGAAAAGATCATGAGTTGGAAATATGCGATGAAGGTACATTCATATTTATGCCTTTTTTTAGAACTCTGATACTGTGTCTAAGATTTTTGTGGAAAGCAGTTTTCATCATGTATGGTATTAAGACACATATATATTTTCTTCAGCAGACTACATCCTTTGACGCACTGTCCATTTTGGAACTTCCACAGTGCTCAATTAGTATCTTTACCAAAATTGGCCCAGTCACATAAAAATCCTATCTGAGATTCGCAACGTGGCCGTGAAGGGGAGGGCAGCAACTGGAAAGACAGGAGATGAATTCCTCAGGTTACTTCCCATGCAGTTTGATTCTTGCGCTCGTGCTGTTCACCGCTATGCTACAGTAGCTCTCTGAATCGTAGATTAGGATAGGACTACGACAGATTATCATTAGTGACAGAAGCAGTAAAATGGGACAGCCTTCAAATCTGTTCAGGCCTACACGTCCACACCATATAGGTGCCTCCCCTCATACACATTAGGAGACTGACAGGTCAAGGGAATCAAATGATAGGCCCTTCAGAAAGGTCTATACTGCTATATCTTCATATTCCCTTTTCCATTTTGGGGGTATGTAGAAATCCTTTTGCAGAAGAATGCTGTCTGCCATATATATGTTTAAGTTTGTAACCTTCTGAGTCTGAATTAGAGAGAGTAAAACAAACAAACAAACAAAAACCACTGCCCTATGAAGACTGTTCAAGGACTATTTCACAGCTTGAAAAGATTGGGCCCATTCTATTTATAATACCGAAGAATATAAAAACAAAATAAGATTCCATACTCATTAAAATCTGCTTTCAACATGCCAAAAAAAGTGAAAGTTTCCCATCTATTTAGAGAAATCTGAAGTATACCCACACATATAATTTTGACAACTAAATAATTTTATACCTTTGTTATTTTAAATCTCCTATTTGGACAGCAGATTGAAGGGGAAGGTTATTTCAAACCCACACTTGCACTGGCTCAGGAAAAGAGGCTGGAAGGAGATGGGGCCTTGTTGACTCAGCAAAAGAAAGGGAAGACCTGCCTGGCATATATAAACAGGATACACTTTGGCTCCAGGCTGAATGATGTGTAAGAAGCCACTGCAAAAATTTTCTTTTTCTAAATTTATCTTAAATGTTATAAGAAATTGAGTGTATGAGAGACAGCAATTCTTTTTTTTTTTTTTTAAAGATTTTATTTATTTGTCAGAGAGAGAACGAGAGCGCACAAGCAAGGGGAATGGTAGGCAGAGGTAGAAGCAGGCTCCTTGCTCGATCCTAGGACCCTAGGATCATGCCCTGAGCCACAGGCAGATGTTTAACTGACTGAGCCACCTAGGCATCCTGAGAGAGAACATTCTTAAAAGCAGAGACAAATGGGTTAGTTCAAAAGTGGCTAAAGTACTTGACTAAAGGCACTATGATAGTTCACGTGAAAAAAATATTTTGGTAAATATCCTTAAAAAAAAATTAGCTACTTCGGGGAAGTAGAAATGGGCAGAGTTAACTTTAAAAAAAAAAAACCACCCAAAACTTATTATCATGTGATCTGGACTTCCAATATGTTTACTTTCAAGTCTCCTGTGGTCTTGTCTTGACAAAGAAATGGACTCCACATTTGGGTCTATAAGAAACACCACTCCAAAACCCCCAAACAGGGACACCTGGGTGGCTCAATCGGTTAAGTGTCTGCGTTTGGGCTCAGGTCACGACCCAGGGTCCTGGGATTGAGTTCCGCGTCAGGCTCCTTGCTCAGCGGGGAGCCTGCTTCTCCCCCTGCTTGTGTATTTTCTGACAAATAAGTAAATAAAGTCTTTAAAACACACACACACACACACACACACACAAACACACAAACCCCCCAAAGACTATTTTAAAGCCTCTTTATGGAGAGCAGAGGATCCTGGAATAACCCCCCCCAAAACTATCCTTAAAGTTATCTGTTACAATTCACTTCCTCCTCAATTTTTTGTTTTGTTTTGTTGTGTGTGTGTGTGTGTGTGTGTGTGTGTGTGTGTGTGTGTGTGTTTTGTCCAAGGAATGCAATTTTATTCCATGGTCTTGGAAACTATTTTATTTTCAAAGGAAAATAAAGGTTCTTGGATGACTGGCCAATCAACCCAGAATCTCAACTAATTAAAATGCAGCAGTAATTCTAGTTCAGTAGAGAAGACGGATCTGCATTCACAAAAGACTCTTCTACTTAACTGGGATTTTGATTTGTGAACACTAATTTATTTAAGGACCAAAGGCAATGAAGTGAGTGATACAAAGAAAAAAGAAAATTTGAACTAGTGACTACAAAGGTTCTTAGAGTTAAATAAGCTGCAATCTCATGAATGATTTATGTAGAGCCTGCTTAGGTCGTAGCTAAAGAACATGGCAGACTCTTTAAATTTTTTTTTCTTTTTTCTTTTTTTTTAGAGACACACAGAGAGAATGAGTGAACACAAGAGTGGTGGCTGAGGGGCAGAGGGCGAGGGAGAGAGAGAATCCCAAACAGGCTCCACACTCAGCATGAAGCCCGATGTAGGGCTCAATCCCTTGACCCTGAGATCATAACCTGAGCTGAAATCAAGAGTTGGATGCTCAACCAACTAAGCCACCCAGGCGCCCCAACACGGTAGACGCTTTAAAGAACATGACAAAGTCTTAGCAACAGTTCCCTAAAAAACATTTTGGACTGTAGGTTCTTAGCAAAAAAATGGGAATATTTATGGGAAAAATAGTGCAAAATATGGCAATCATATTATCAACAAGAACCAAAATGTTACATATAATTTAAGAGAGTTCACCAACGCTCTCAAATTTATTTGTGGGCCCTAGGTCAGGAATTTCGGTCCTATAGGATCCCTGAAGGTGTCAATAGAAGAAAGTGGGATCCCATTAGCTCTAGGTTCCTCCAGGGTATAAATCACTGCTTTAGTTCACTGGATTCTTTAATCTAGGCTTTGGGATCCCTTCCTTTGGGGTTTTTCTCACTACTAAAATATTTTTCATATTTGGTTCCAGCCTTCTCACTATCCAAGGATTTAACTTGAATTCAGAAGTTTTAGCTCCATAACTTTCAGAGTTAAATTATTTTTCCTGTGTCCTTTTAGAAAATGGGAATGTTATCACTAGAGTGATAACGCTGCAGTGCGTAACTGAAATCTGCTAAAAAAGCAGAACTTAAATGTTCTCACCATAAAAAGAAACAAGTAAGTGAGATGCTGGATGTGTTAGTT
This sequence comes from Ailuropoda melanoleuca, assembly GCF_002007445.2. Lineage (NCBI taxonomy): Eukaryota > Metazoa > Chordata > Mammalia > Carnivora > Ursidae > Ailuropoda > Ailuropoda melanoleuca. The sequence goes on from NC_048218.1 coordinate 77,770,981, forward strand.
ATTTACATGGGCAGAGTCCTTTCACAATGTATACATATATCAAATCATCATGATGTACACTTTAAACATCTTATAATTTTGTCAATTATACCTCAATAAGGCTGAAACTCCTCCCCCACCAGGATCTCTTATTCTATTTCTAGAGGAAAAGTGAATTGCAACATATGAAAAATAGCTACCTCTTAATTTAATAAATGAAAGATTATTAGAACTTATTTGTAAAATTTTTTCACCATAGTGTTAAAAGAGCCTCTGGGGGCGCCTGGGTGGCACAGCGGTTAAGCATCTGCCTTCGGCTCAGGGCGTGATCCCGGCGTTATGGGATTGAGCCCCACATCAGGCTCCTCTGCTATGAGCCTGCTTCTTCCTCTCCCGCTCCCCCTGCTTGTGTTCCCTCTCTCGCTGGCTGTCTCTATCTCTTCAAAAAAGTAAAAATAAAAATAAAAAAAATCTAAAAAAAAAAAAAAAAGAGTCTCTGTACCAGTTTTCCAAATAGTAAGTAATTTATTAAGCATTCAAAAAATATTCCTCGGTGTAATTAAAAATGAAAAAAGAAAAAGAAAATGGGAATAAGAATATGCCCAGCTCTACTATATTTCATGGTATCCTCGTGCAGATTAAATGAGATGATACTGATGAAAAAGTATCTTCATCTCCTGATTAGAAGCTGCAAATTACAAACTGTAGTTGTGTTTTGTTTGATCTGCACAAAAAAGAAATTTATTTTTTTTAAGATTTTATTTATTTATTTGACAGAGATAGAGACAGCCAGCGAGAGAGGGAACACAAGCCAGGGGGAGCGGGAGAGGAAGAAGCAGGCTCATAGCAGAGGAGCCTGATGTGGGGCTCGATCCCATAACGCCGGGATCACGCCCTGAGCCAAAGGCAGACGCTTAACCGCTGTGCCACCCAGGCGCCCCACAAAAAAGAAATTTTTAAATTGAATTAGTTACCAACATTTTCCAATCAAAAGAATTACATAAAAATCTGGATTTCCACTTCTTTTGAAAAACTACATGATCTGGCAACACTGTGCTTCCATTTGCACGTGGCAAAAACTGGCTGGGGTTGAGTAAGAGCTGTCCCCTTGAAAATGGGCAAGAAGGCTTCAGTTTGTCACAGTCCTCATCAATCCCTGTTGATTCCCAACATGGAGGTAGAATATTCACTGTCATGTTCACTTATAACTGCCCTGCATGTTATGTGTCTGGTCCATGTGGGTATGTGGATTTGTAATCCTCACTTAGATTTTGTTTCTATTTCTGGCTCTAGCTCCCAAACGGATTGAATGATGATTCATCTACTCATTAATCTATCAATATTTCTTTCTTTTTTTTTTTTCATCTTTTTCACCTTACTCTCCTTAATCAAACAAAAACTAATATGAGAAAATTAGGAAATAGCATATACTAATGTTAATTTTCAATACAGCACCCAGGGTGCTTTTAATCTATTGCCTATTTTTAAAAAGTGACCTGGGGCGCCTGGGTGGCTCAGTCGTTAAGCGTCTGCCTTCGGCTCAGGGCGTGATCCTGGAGTTCTGGGATCGAGCCCCCCGTCAGGCTCTTCCGCTGGGAGCCTGCTTATTCCTCTCCCACTCCCTCTGCCTGTGTTCCCTCTCTCACTGGCTGTCTATATCTCTGTCAGATAAATAAATAAAATCTTTAAAAAAAAAAAAAAGTGACCTGAAAGAAAGGAGTGTTACTTTGTGTTACACTGTCTTTTCTCTATCTGTAGGTTTTATTCAAACTTCATCCTTTTTCCTGACTCACCTCATAAGCAGCACCTAGATCCTGGAATTTCTCCTGAGCTCGAGGATCATCAGGGTTCCGGTCAGGATGAAGCTGTAGGGCTAGTTTCCTGTAGGCCTTTTTAATGTCTTTTATAGAGGCACTGCGAGGCACCCCTAAGATCTTATAGAAATCTCGCCTGGGGAATAGGGAGGGGGAGAGGGTACTTCATTAAAGAGTTATACATCACATTTTTAAAAGTGAAATTTTTTTCCTTTATATTTAGGTTTGTGTATGATCAAAGAGGTAGGAAAATGAAAGTATACATGTGACACACAAAAAAGAATGACTAAAAGAGAACACATCAGAATTTGTCATGAGTCTTATATATTCAAGTAGTCACAATGAGAGGCTATGCACTTTTCGAACTTTGTTAGAATTATTCAAAACATCTGTGGTACACTTCTCTTAGAACTATCTTCAGGCAGAAAACTATTTTATTTATGGTCACACATTATTTTCAACCAATAACCGTATGATCAAATTAACTCTCTCCTTTTTCCTTCCCCCTATTAGTGACTTCCAATGACTTCTGGCTGTTTCCAAAGGTCAAATAAAAACCAAAGGATGATTTTCTTTATTCAAAAAGATTACATCACACATATGTTCGAATAGTAGCTTTGTTTGGAATGTTAAACATGAAGCGACTGAAATTAACTTTAGAGGTTAACATAGAGGTTAAGCCAAAATCCAGTAAGAACCCTGAAGAAAGAATAACATCCGTTTGGATGTATGAGTTGTGGTGTTTTTTTGCTAAAAGTGAGAGAAAGTATCAATCTTGCAGTCATTGCTGGTGGTTATACTGGTTTGTCTTGGTCAAGTCTTAAATATAGCCAGCTGCTGAAGCCCATATGCAGAAGCCTAAAATCTCAGCAGCTACAAATACACATATGGCATGAGCTGGGAGATAAGGTAAAGAGTCACTGACCTCCTTGCAAGGGACTATGTTGGAACCAAATTAATTAAAAAAGGAATCTTTGCAAGAAGGGCCAATGGATGGAACAGACTATAATAAACTTTCAGGGCAGAGACTGTACAGCCCATAGAAGACACCAAAAAGTAATCGTTGAATGAAATGAATAAATAAGCATGCTCACAAAAACCTACTCCTTTTGCCAGCGTCACTTTAGCCATCAAAAATTATTCTGAAAATGCATTTCTCAACACAGGGGATGGGAAAGTTGTTCACAATGGACATGCTAGTGTAGTAGTGATGGTGATTTTAAAATGCAATGGGGATAAAATGCATTGGGGTCCCAGGTGACATAATACAGAACATTCAAAAAATTATTTCAAAAGCTCTTAGTCTCATTTTGGAAAGTCATTTAATCATTTCAGGTATAAGTTTGTAAAAGTATCACCTCCAAGGGATTTCACAAGAATTAATTAGATGCTTTATCCTCCCCCCAAAAATCTGCAAACACCCCTGAGATCTCGAGACAAGGACTAAATAAATCAAAAGGTTCACTAAAATTAATAACAAAAGAGCTGCTTAAAGAATGAGGCTTACTTAGAATATGCTTAATATAAAAATGGCTAAGTAACAGCCCAGAAAAATCAGGGAAAAGATGACTGGCATAGTTCAGCATCAATATTACAGTTCCCCAAAGACTTCTTTATAAAAAGGCTGGTATTTAAAGCTACAGAATTAACAATATTCATACTGACATTTTGTTTAAACATCTTTGGATATGTGTTGCTTTAAGTGAAGTACTAACAAAAACATACTAAGAAAAACAATAAAGCATTACCTAGAAGAAATTAATTTTTTTTAGTAATTTAAAATGTTTCACAAGAAAAAAATGACAAAGTTTAAGCATATATGCACAGGGAAAAAAACTTTTAAGAAATAACAAGCACTTTAAAGTTTAAAGCTTTGCTAAGCAGCATCTCCTCCAGTTAGAGAAACTTACAGACTGTTAGAAGCTAAGACTACAATTTCCCCACATTCTAAAATATGAGCCTGGCATATCATATCCTGTGGTCACCAGGCTTTAGGATCACAGATCTAAAGGCTGGAAGGATCCTTAAGAGTTCAGGTGGCCCTACTCCCTTCATACAGGGGACACCTTATCATCTTCGCGTTACAGATGAGAATTTAGGTGGCTCTTTCGGAGGCACAGAATTTGTAAGTGGGGTGGGGATGGGTGGTGTTGAACGCTAGTTGGCGAAATGCTCTTCGCGTTCATAAGATCATAAAGCTCCTCAAGAATGTACCATGGAGAGAGACAGTGAAGCATGATGAGGCTTAGGCTGAATTATCTCAAGAAGCTGAGAAGTACAAGAACTCTCCAAAGAGTCTGCCTTGCTCCCTCAATCCAATTTCTTTCAGTCCCAGCATGGCTTCCCTACCTTTTCTCACTTCCTCACTCAGCCTCCCATCATAACCCACCCACTTTAATGTCAGCCGCCCCCCCCCCAGTTGCTTGTTGCAGGCTCAACACTGTATGGCCCTCTTTTGCAGCTCAGCAGCAACCCCACCCCCACGGGGGGTCTGGCAATGCATCCAAATCCCACTCCTTTGGGCAAATCTAGCTCTAAGGGCCTCTCGACCTAAGCCCCTCTCACTCATGCCACCCACTGCTCCACCCCGCCGGCCTGGCCCACACGACCCACCCCGCCAGCCTGGCCCACACGACCCATTCTTCTGCTCCCACCGCCTCACCTCAGCAACTCCCACCCCGCCAGCCTGGCCCACACGACCCATTCTTCTGCTCCCACCTCCTCACCTCAGCAACTCCCCTCTCCACTCCCTCAGTCTGGCAATGCTCCCTCATCCCCAGCCAAGACTGACAGACTCACGGGCCCCGTGCCCGCGGGTGCCTGTTCCTCACCCGGCGATCACGGCCCCGAGGAGGTACAGCAGCAACAGGCAGAAGGTGCCCAGGTTCTGCGGGGCCATGATTTCTCGGTGCCGGCCTCTGTGCCGGTCCCTAGCCCGCACGCTCCTCACAGCCTCCGCCGCCGCCGAGTCGGCTCACCAGCCCACCCGGAGCTGAGAGGCCGCCTCACACCGGGGTCTCCTCCTTGATCCGGAGCGACAGCTAGCTCGCCCCCTCCTCTGCCAGTCCACTTCCCGGGAGTCCCGAGTCCCCGTGAGAGAAGCCCCCCGCAGGCGAGAGCCAATCGCTGGTCGGGACATCACACGCGGCCGGCGCCTCGCAGCCAATCAGCGCAGTACACTTCACCTCCGAGGCGGTGCGGGCGGCCAGTTAGGCCTCCGAATTGCAGCCGCAGCTCCGGACCAATTAGAGGAGGAAACGTCAGACAGTCGCGCCGCCGCAGGAATCCGCTCAGCCCCGGTAGCCGGGAGTCGTAGAAAATTACGTAAAAAGGCGGTGGGCGCGAACCGGTGCCAAGAGAGGGCACCCGAGGTACATGAATTCCCCCCCGCCCTCCACCTCGGACTCTCCACCAATCACAAGGCTCCTCTTCCAGCACTGACCAATTACGGGAGGGAGGGTTTATCTTGTTACAAGTCTGGGAATTTCATTCATATTGAGCTTTACGCTGGAGGCGGGAGCGGTGGGACACAGGAGAAATGGACGGAGACAATTACACTACGGCGGCCGGAGGGCGGACACATTGCTTAAGAGATCTTATTTTACCCTCTTGGAACAAGGCCGGAAAAAAATTGCCTCAGTTTCACCAAGAGGCCGTGGAGGCAGATTAGATTCGGATTCAGCTTCCATAACTTAGCGTTGAGAACATCCCCCTTTCCTTGCCCTCCAGTCTAGCCTTAGCTTTATTTACAAACCTGAGGCAGAACATTTTACTGGCAGTGTTGTGAAATATTAATGGGAGAAAAGCTGTAAACCTTCTAGCACAGCGTCTGACACAGTAAACACACAATGAATAACTATTATCACACTTAGGAGAACTCTTTGATTCCCCCACCTACTGTTCATGACAAAATTCTAGGTGTCTTCCTTGATTCCGCCCCCGTATTCCCGATCCACATCTTTGCCTTTAAAATATATCTTGAATCTGTCCATTACTGTACATCTCCAGTACCTCTCTAGGCCAAGTCACACCATCACTTACCTAGCAAGACCTCCTAAGTGGTCTCCCTGCCTCCACTCTTAATATTTTACTATCTCTTGTTAACTCCTGACCCCCAGCCCCATGATTTTTTGCAAACATGTCAGAGCATGTCATTCCCCTGCTCAAAACCCCGAATTGCTTTTCATTGCACTTAAAACCCCAACTCTTTAGGCTAGCTTACAAAACTCTGTGTGTCTTAATAAAGCTGGAAAAAAAATCTTTAAGCCTAATATGATCTGTGCCCTCACCTAATATACTCCTTACCATGTTCCAGCAAAACTGGTTTTCTTTTTCTTTAATACATCAAACTTGTTCCTCCCTAAGGCCTTTGTTCTAGCTGTTCTCTCTGCCTCAAGCACTCGTCCCTTAGTTTCTAAACATGGGTGACTCATTTGTACACTCAGATCAGTTGAAATGTCACTACTTCAGAGAAGACTTCCCTGACCAATGAAAAATAGCCCCTGCTGAGTCCCTTATTCTTACACCATCCTATTTTGTTTCCATCCCTACCCCCCACACTCACACAACTGTATGCCAGTTTCAAGAGAGCATGAATCTAGACTGTTCTGTTCACACCTGAAGAGAACAGCATCTTAGAACGGAGCCGGGCACAGAGTAAAAGTTGTTTCAACTGTGATCTTCCTATGCTGGCTTCTTATACTTAAGTCCTCAGATCTAATTCCACATTGACTCCCTCCTCCCCCCCTCCAAATTTATAGCATTTATTAAATTCTGAAACTGTCCAGTTTTTTCCTTAATATGTATTATCCATTCTCCCTACTAAAATATGCACTCCAGGAAGGCGGAGATCTATTTTGTTCACTGCTGTGATCCTAGTGCCTAGCACTGTGACAGACACAGTTGTACTCAATAGTAATTGCTGTTGCAGAAAACAAAGGCATAGAGGTGACAGAATCTGTCCAAGGTCACTGAACTATTTAGTGGTGCAGCTTGAATTCTCACCCAGATCTGTTTGAATCCAAGGTCCCTATCTGCTCTTGGCTTATACAGAGGTAAGGGAAAAAGACAAGGTTACTGCTTTCAGGAAGATGCCTACTGGAGGAGAGAGGCCACATAAAAGAGGAACTAAATTGCACTTTATGGTCTTATTTACCCTTGTAACTCCCACACCTTATACAAGCCATAAACGAACTAAGAAACCAGGAAATGGCTAAAAATCATTAAGTGGAGGCTTCGAGGAAGGAGTGGTCTTCTGCACGGTGGAATCCAAAAAAGCTTCAAGAAAGCGGTAACGTGGCGGGAAAGCTAATAAAGCTAGCCTGGGGGTTCTTTTGTTAAGGAGCTAATAACCCCGGGGGCTCTCGCTTCAGACCGCCTGGGTTTCTATGCTGGCAGCTCTCTTGCTGTGACCTTAGGAGTGTGTTACTTCTACCTCTCTACGTCCTAGTTTAGTTGTCGGTAAAACAACCGTACTTAACTTAAAGGGCTCTTGGGAAGACTGAGATAATGCACATAAAGGTGCTTTACACAGGGCGGGCCCGCGATGAACACTATAAATGTAAACTGTCATTGTCATTACATTACTGATCAAAGCGTGCTGACCTTACCAGCAGCTATTGGCTGACCATAGATGTGTAGAGCAATAGAAAACGTCCTACTTCTCTGATTTGAAAGGCACGATACCAGAAGCCGCCGGGTCTGGCTCCAGGTCTCAGCACCGAGGACCCTTGGCCTCAGCCACGTATTTCTCAGCCCGCGGGAGAAGCGGGAGGCCGCTCTAGCAACGTCGGCCTCCAGTTCTCGGTGGTGCGAGGCCTGGCGCTTGCGCAGTGGGTGAGGCGGGCGAGGGGCGGGCCTGGCGAGCTGGGCGCGGCGGCGCGCGGAGGGTGCGGCGGAGCGGCCCTACCTTCGCAGGTAACCGCGCGCGGGCCGGCGCCAGGGAGGGACGGCGGGCTGGGGAGGCTGCCCTTTGGATCGCCAGGTCTCGGTCCGCTACGGAGCCTACCGGCTGGGGCTTACCGGTTCCCAGAGCCCGGCCCGGGAGCTCGTGCGGCCCGGACTAAGACAGCGTCGGAAGTGGCGGCAAAGCCCTCAGAGGACGGCTGTGGGTCTCACGTCCATCTCCCCGCCTGAAAAACCCCCAACCCAGCGCTCTCAGGGGCTGCTTTTGAGAGGGAAAAAGGCCTTGTTTGTTTAGGAATTTAGCCTTCTCGAGTCTGAGTTCATTCCCCAGGATCTGGCTTTCGATCGCATCCTTGAGGAATTCAGGATCTCACAGAGCAGCCTCTTTCTGTCTTGGGGCGAATAAGATCCTCTCATAACTTTTCATCTCTTGTCCTCAGAACAGCGCTAAGCCATTCCCGTATACGGAGAAAGTTGCCCTTTACCCTCTCACACCTTTCTTTTGGGTTTCATGCTCCCACGTTCCTTTACCTGGCGCTTATGGGGCCTCACATCTAAGGCCCCTCGTTCTGGTAATCCTTTTCTGAATCCACTTCAATTTTCCAGAGATTTTCCCAAAACTGGGTTCCTAAAGTATTTTTGTAAGTAACACAGTCCTCAAGTCAGACAGACTTGAATTCTAATCCAGGGTCGTCCCAACCTAAGTATGTGACTTTGGGTAAGTCCCTTAACTTCTCCAAGCCTCAGTATGCTCATCTGGAAATGGGGACAATCATATTATCTCTAGGCGGTTGAGAGGACGAAAGGAGGTGAAGAATGAAAATTATTTAGTGTGCTACCTGGAACACAGTAAGCACCCAGTTGATGTCAGTTATTTTTTGAGCAGATAATTCCCCCCAAAAGCATGACAGTCTTGGAATCAAATGGAAAGTATCATAATAGCAATAAATAAATAAATAAATAAATAAATAAATACATAAAGAAAAATAAATAGCATTTTCCATCAGTGATATAAGAAAGGTTTTTAAGTGATGTTACTTAATGCTGAGGAGTGCTCAATGGTCAAATGGTACTCGATGGTACCTTGGTCAAGTGATAGTACAGTTTGATACAGTCATCTTGGAAAGCGATGGAAATATGTGTCGGGAGCTTTAGAAATGTCATTTAATTCATTTCACCAGTGCGTATCTGAAAATTTTCTCAGAAATAATCATAGTGCAGAAAACATGCAGAAAGATGGTAATTATAGCACTATTTATAATTGTGAAACATTTAAACTTTTTGTGTTATTATTTTAATTGAAGTATAGTTGATATACATTATATTAGTTTCAGTTGTATAACATTAGTGATTCGACAATTTTATACATTTCAAAATACCACTGGCTCAGGTCTCGATCTCAGTTGTGAGTTTAGGCTCAGTGTTGGGCTCCACGCTGGGTGTGGAGCCTACTTAAATAGAACAAAACAAAAGGAAAAAAACACGCGCAATAAGTGTAGTTGCCATCTGTTACCACACAAAGTTATTACAATATTATTGACTATATTCCCCATGTGTACTTTTCTTCGCTGTGACTTACTTATTTTATAACTGGAATTTTATACTTCTTAATCCCCTTCAACCTTCACCTACATTTAAATTTTCTACAGTGGAAAAATTTAACATATACGAAAGTAGAATAGGTAAATAAACCACCGTGTGCTCATCACCTCACTTCAGCAATAATTAGTATTTTGTGTAAGTTGTTTTTGTGAAAAATTTTAAACCTACTTAATGTCCAAAAATAGGAGAACAGGTGAATAAACTAGGGTACCTTAATTTAGAGTGCAATGAAGCTTTTAAAATAACAGAATTGTATATATGCTGTTATCACAAGCTTGAAAATTCAAAAGCTAACATCCAATCTGTGTAGAAAAAGAGATGGAAAGGAAGTACAATTGACTAGTAACTAGTTTCCCTTTGATGGTGGGACAGTGGATGATTTCCTCCCCTTCTATTTTTAGATATGGTATAAGTATTCCATAAAAATTATGTACTGTTGTTATGACAAAGAAACAACAGTGAAATCTGAAAGCATTGCACCTGAACTAAGCACAAAGATGCCAGCGCAGCTTCACTGTTACAGAGACTAAAGGTGATCTATTTCTGCAGCCCACGCTTGTGTGAGCATTCATCCGCCGCATCATGTTAGTGCTGCCTAGTGAACTATATGTCAGCTAACACGTCTAAATCTTTAACCCCCATCCTCTATGTGTAAGTGATTTGACTCTGAAATTTTATTCCCCTTATTTTGACTAGCCTCACCTCTCAGGGAAGGCAAAGATTTCCTGTGAAGAGATGACTCTCTCATTTCTTCTTTAATTCCTTTCCTGTGCAGGATTCCAACTCATACTTCACACATTTATACACTCTCCCTAAAACAACCACTTTGAACAATTCAAGTAAGATAATTTTGTTTTATCACAAAATTTTTCTTGTTCAAATCCATTATAGTGACATCTGACCAAAAATTCATTCTGCACTTGGTTGATAAACTAGATCTGCTTTTTAAACTGACATGGTACATCTTAAAACAGTGAAGGGAGGGGGTCACCTTAAAGAAAACGTATAAATGGAAAAAACAAAACAACAACAAAAAGAACATGTATAAATGAGTTTTGTTTCAAATCAATGTGTGAAAAAACTTTTGTTTCCTAGGTATGCCAAGAAGCCTTATGACACAGATGTCTTTCAAGATAATATGGATCAGTCCGGAGTTCTCCTCTGGGTGAAAGCAGAACCCTTTATAGTGGGTGCCTTGCAGGTCCCCCCTCCGTCCAAGTTCAGTCTTCACTATCTCAGGAAGATATCCACGTATGTGCGAACCCGGGCCACAGAAGGAGCTTACCCACGCCTGTACTGGTCTACGTGGAGGCACATTGCCTGTGGGAAGCTGCAGTTGGCTAAGGATCTGGCGTGGCTTTACTTTGAAATATTTGATAGTCTTACAGTGAAGACACCAGAGGAGCGCCTGGAGTGGTCTGAGATTCTGTCCAACTGCATGTCTGAGGATGAAGTTGAAAAGCAAAGAAATCAGGTATGGATTTATATGTATGTTTAACTCTTTTTATATAAACAGAAAATAAGCTATCTTTACTTTTTGTACTAGCTGTACAGTGTGTGGTTTTAGGTTAATGACTATTGTGATCCGAAAGTGCCGTTTTTTTTTTAACCATTCCAGTTGCAGTATTTAATGAATTACCCCTTACTTAGCAATCCCTATTCACCTACTTCCTAAGCAATAATGTTACAAGAACCCTGTAACCCTGACTTTAAAAATATTTTAAGGTGAGTGCGTGGTTATGAATCATTGATATATTACAGTCAGAGAACCTGACTATTTTTAAGTGAGCATCTTCTATGTGCTGGGATTCAAAGATGATTGGAACAGCATCTCTGCCCTCATGGAGCTCATAGACTAGTAGGGGAAATTGGTGTGTAAAAAAAGTGCTATTTGATAGTGTGGAATGTATAATAGTAAAAGTGTGCATAAAGTACAGAAATAAGATAAGGAAGAGAACGGGTAGTTCTGGTGATCAGGAAAGACTTCACAGAGAAAGTATATTAATCAGAGTAGGCTCATTATAGTAACAAGCAATCCTGCCATTTCAGTGGCTCAGCACAGTAACAGTTTATTTCTCATTCATGTAGCAGTGTAACAACAGGGCATCTGGTTGGATGAGTCTCTAGACTGCTGTTGTCCAAGCAGTGACTCTCAGAGATCTAGTCTTCTTCTGTCTTTTGGAACCACAATGTTATTAGCTTTGCTGCAGTTAAAAACAAACCAAAATGAAATTCCGATGGCCTACAGTAACAAAGGTTTGTTTCTTGCTTATTTTACATGCAGCCTGCACTTTAGCTAGGGCTAAAAGTTATGGCTATCCTCTATGTGTCTACTCATTTGGGGACCCAGGCTGAAGAAACATATTCTATATAGGTTATGCCTATTCCATGACAGAAGAGAAGAGCAGCCGAGCAGGAGAAAACTCATGATGCCTCTTAAAACGTTTGCTCTGATGGGACATATACTATAATTAGTTTCATTCCATTGGCTGAAGTTTTGTTATATGTCCATGTCTAAAATCAGGACGATGGGGAGGTAAACTACCTTGCAGGAGGTAGGGAAATCCCACGGCCATGGATCGGGCTGTATAAGCCTCCTAGAGGATGTGGAAGTGAGTAATTGTGGGTATAATACAGTTTGCCCCAGCCATGCCCACTAGGGCCTCAGAGTCCTTCACTTCCATTTTTTGCTGGAGCCTTTTTGGGAGACTTGAAAGTGACGTATGTCAATCCACCCACATTCCATTGACTGCAACCCAGTTATACCACGTTTAACTTCAAGGGAGGCTGAGAAATGCCATCTAAATGTGTGTCCAGTGTTTACCCCAAAGATACAGACGTAGTAAAGAGAAGGGCCATATGCACCCCAATGTTCATAGCTGCATTGTCCACAATAGCCAAATCATGGAAGGAGCCGAGATGCCCTTCAACAGATGACTGGATTAAGAAGCTGTGGTCCATATATACAATGGAATATTACTCAGCTATCAGAAAGAATGAATTCTCAACATTTGCTGCAACATGGACGGCACTGGAGGAGATAATGCTAAGTGAAATAAGTCAAGCAGAGAAAGACAATTATCATATGATTTCTCTCATCTATGGAACATAAGAACTAGGATGATCGGTAGGGGAAGAAAGGGATAAAGAAAAGGGGGGTAATCAGAAGGGGGAATGAAACATGAGAGACTATGGACTATGAGAAACAAACTGAAGACTTCAGAGGGGAGGGGGTTGGGGGAATGGGATAGACTGGTGATGGGTAGTAAGGAGGGCACGTATTGCATGGTGCACTGGGTGTTATACGCAACTAATGAAGCATCAAACTTTACATCGGAATCTGGGGATGTACTGTATGGTGATTAACATAATATAATAAAATAAAAAAAAATTAAAAAAAAAATAAAAATAAATGTGTGCCCAGGAAAAAAAGAAAAGGTATTTATTTAGTATCTAGCCACACTCTGCCGCATGGGGTAATATCTAAACAAGGTTTGGAAATTGAAAAGTTTGGCAAGAGAGGAAGGACATTATTGTCATTCATTAATTAAACATTGAGTGCCTACTGTGTGTGAGGTACAGTAGTGGATGCTGGATACAGAGATTAATAAAACCTTCAAGAAGCTCCAGAGTTTTTGAGTGCTTATTATGTGCTAGATTCTATGCTAGTTACTAGGAATATAAAAATGAAAAAGATGAGGATCTTATAGTTTCACGAAGAGGAAGGTATATGAATAATGATAATATAATAAATAATTGTTAAATGGAAGTATGTATAAAATCAAGGAATTTTGCTGAGTAAAAAAAAGCCAATTCCAGAAGGTTATGTATTGTATGATTCCATTTATATAACATTCTTGAAATGACAAAATTATAGAGATAGAGAACAAATAAGTGATTGTCAGGAATTAAGGAAGGGGTGAGGGTGGGAGGGAAGTAGGAAGTAGGTGTGGCTATAAGGGCAACATGAGAGATCCTTGTGTGGATGGAAATGTTCTATAACTTGGCCGCATCGGTGTCAACACCCTGATTGTGCTAGTGTATTATAGCTTTGCAAGATGGGAAACTGCCTTCAGTGTACACGGATCTCTCTGTTCTTACAACTGCATCTGAATTTACAGTTATCTCAAAAAATTTAATTAAGAAAGTAAGCATTAAAAAAATTATGTAGGTTTATGGGGTTCTGATTGCTAGTTGATTAAATGGGTTTAGGTGGTCCTGAGAATCTGTATTTTTCAATTTCTTACTTATAGCAATTTTGAGCCGGGTTGGGAAGCATGGTGAATAGAGCTGTAGTAGCAGATGTATTACGTTTTTGTGTCTCCCGTCTGGGTATGGAAACGGGTACATGAGGATAATCCGGAGCTTCAAACCATACCCTTCTTCAAATAAGAAACGACTTATAAACATCTATCAGACCAGTGGTATTTTTTTTAAGTCAAACACTCTTTTAAGAACTTGATGAAAACCTGAGTCCTCCTCACCCACAAAATGTACATACACCAAAAACTTACATACAATTTCAGGTGTTGCATCGATACCCTAAACTTTATTGATAAGTCTGTGAGCCTTAGGTTAGACTAAACTGCATATTTTTGAAATTTCCATCTTCTTTTCTTCCATTTATTTATTCAAATGACTAAAGCTTGTCTTTTTTTTAACTGCGATTTTAAACTTCTGAAATACTATACTTTTAAAAAGTACATACTTCATCCTCTCCTCTCATCGATTTTGGGGAGAGAATGCCTATGCCGTAGATGCTACATAGCTTTCCGAGAAGGTGAGTGACTCTAGTTTAATTAGTTTTATAAGCTCCTATATCTGGGTATCAGAAACATACATATCAAATGCTAGCAAGTTTCCTTTTTTCTTTTCTTTCTTTCTTTTTTTTTTAGGATTGGCAAACTGTTGTGAATTTATTTTACTGTATCTGCTTAGTTGTAGACGAGGGACTGATGTGGTTTAGGACGTGTGTTCATCATTTCTTTTCTTTTTGGCCAGCTTTCAGTGGACACCCTACAGTTCCTGCTCTTCTTATACATACAGCAGTTAAACAAGGTCTCCCTGAGGACATCTTTGATTGGAGAAGAGTGGCCTAGTCCCAGAAATAGATCTCAGTCTCCTGACTCGACTGAAAAATCCAGTTGCCATAATAAGGTACTGTTTAAATTTTGGTCTCCTTCTTTGAAAGGGACAATTTATGAGGGAGATGATTTACCTTCATTAAAAATTGTGTTGGGATTACTTATATAAGCCAGTCATTTGCTGGCGTGTTTTGTTTTGTTTTGCTTTTTCGTTTCTTTTCCTTATTATAAAACAAAATAAATATTTGCAGTTAGTCAAATAGAGAAGTAATTTCCATTCATTTCTTCAATGACACAAAAATCACATGATTTGGGGGCAAATTATTCACTGTACTCTCATTAGCATTCTCATTTTTGCCAATGTTAATGAATTTGAATCTACTTATTTGACTCAGGATACATGAGAAGATGTAGTGTCTGCAGTCTGTTGAAATTTATTGAAACAGTTTCGAGAAGAATATCTTGTCATGTGTTTAAGTGCTGTGCTTTGGTATACCGGAGCTCAGCATGCTTATGTCATATTATATGATGCAACAACCTAGAGGTTAAACTTAACTGCCTCACATTGTGAGTTCTAGAAATTATGTTATTTCTTCTTTCTGTTTTGTAAAGAAAACTGAAACATTTTTACCTGTTTATGTAAAAGTATTCTAAAAAACTTTAAGTAAAACATAGATCTCAGTATTACTGCCATGTGCAGGTTCTTTAAAAATGTTCTGAGGCAAACAGCAACAACAAAAACTTCTTTGATATTTGGCACTTTTATAATCTCCTTTTTCAAGTAAACCTGTCCACCCTGTGTTCCACGATACGATTCCCTCCTGGTTTTGCTTCTCATTTTTCCTTCTCACTCTTCTTCATGAGCCTCCGCACTGGTCCATACAGGCCACTACTCCCCCAGGATTCTGCCTGGGGCAATGTTGTCTTCTTGCTAGACATATTCTTTAAACATAATTCTTCTCTTCCCATGACTTCACATATCTCAATGACTCCTGAGTTTGTCTCCATCCTAAATTTCCCTCCTCATGTAGATGCCCTATCTGTACCTTAAATGCAGAATGTCCAAGTCCAGATGTATTAGGCCAATCATTGTCTGTTCTCTCCGTGTTGAATGGGCACCATGTCGAGATGGTGTTTGGAATTAAGGTAGTCTGCATTCAAATTGACTCTGCCACATATTATTATGATTTTAGGCAACTAGGCCTTTGCTTCTGTTTTGTGAATGGGGATGATAATGCCTATTTCTGAGTGGCTGCGAAATTTCAGTAATACATTAGCATGAGACTTGTTGCGTGGTAACCATCAGTATATGGTGACTCTTTGTTTGTGCTATAGCATGACCTCTCCCAACAACTGATTAGACCAGAGATGGACACTTGACTAGAGTAACCCATTCATAGATATGTATTTGAAATTGGTCTGATTTGGATTGATCACCTGGCCCAATCAGTGCCTCCAGGAACTGAAGAAATTACCAGTTTGTGCTGGGTGCTTGAGCTGGACGCTCAGGTAGCACTGGTACGAGAATAGCCACCATGTTCACAAGTGACCTGGAGTTATGAGGGATTAGAAACCCTGAGGTAATCAGAGAAAAAGAATAGAATGGAACAGACATGGAGAGACACTGGCGTCTGAGAGAGAACCAGGCTCCTGATGGCCTTCCAGTTCCAGTTCTGATGAGGCCTACCTGTACTTCAGTTTGGGAGATGACTGTGCGTCACTACGGTAAAATCTCCCTTTACCTGAATTGACTTATATTCCCAAAGCCAGAGGAAGTTACCATCAGCTACCCATGCTCGTTCTCTCAGCACCCATACCTACTTTTTTGTCAAGTCTTGCTTATTCTGCCTCCAAAATAACTGATTTAAAAATCTGTCCCTCTTTGGGTGGCTGGCTCAGTTGGTAGAGCACGCAACTCTTGATCTCAGGGTTGTGAGTTCAAGCCCCGCATTAGAGACTACTTAAAAATAAGATCTTTAAAAATAAGGTCTGTCTCTTTTCTTCCTCTTATATAGGCCATACTGACATTGGTGGGGGGGCTTGATTTCTATAATTAGGTCCTACCTGGTCACCCTGCTTTTAGTCTTTACTCCGCCTACTACACTGGACTTTCCAAATGCAGAAGGATTGTATCTGTTTCCTGTCAAAACTCCCATCAGTAATTATCGTTGTCACTGTTGTTTTCACCTTGCGGTCCATGGAGCCGCCTCAGGGCCTACTATGGGTGAGGGGGTGCAGTAAGAGAGATGAAGAGCGACAGCTCTGCTTCGACATGTTCTATGGTATCCAAATGAGCGTTTACCAAAAAGAAAAAAGGTATAGCTATTTAGAAAATAGTTTTAAAGTCCCCGGCACATGAAATAAAGCCCAGATGCTTTAGTGTTTCATGCAGGCTTTTCATGATTGGCTCCTACCTATCTGAACACAGCAGATAATTTTACTGCTGTGGATCTTTGCATATGCTGTTCCCTAGGCCTAGAATGCCTTTTTTCCTTGTCTGTTTGCATAACTACCAACATGAATCAAGAATCTGTTCTAATAGCACTCCATGATGGTATTTTTTCCCCAAGAGGGGTTCCTTATTCCTCTCAGGCTCATAGCATGTCTTTACAGATCTCTGCTGTAGTTCTTATCTCATTGTGTAATAGTTGCTTGCTTGTATTGTCTTATCACTACATAGGCTTTGAGTTCCTTGAGGACAAGAACTGTGTCCTATTCAATTTGCATAATTCATCACTTAACACTGCATAAGAGATATTCAAGAAATATCTGTCGAATGAGTGAGCCAAGTCATTGAGACATCTGCCAACTCAAAGCTTATTCCAAAAGTGATAACTTCTCTTAAATCTAGCTACTGTAAGGTCAGTTGCATTGTTTCATCCAGTGGAATTTGAAACTCCTCCTGTAATATGAGAAGGTAACTAGAGAAACCCAGTGTTTCATGGAATGAATGTCCAAGGTGGCTATTTTTATGTTAGATCTGAAACTTTGAGTATTTACTAGTTGTGGGACCTTGGGCAAGTTTCTTAACCTTTCTGTATCTCCAATTCCTCATTTGTAAAATGGGCATGGTAACGGCAACTTATGCAAGATGGTTGCTAGGATTAAATATGGTAAAGTTTATACAACACTTTGTGGTTGGCATGCACTAAGGGTTAGCTGTAGTATTACTTTTGAATTAGCTAAGGAAAGGAGAGAATCTGTTTATGCCTATCACATAATATTAAAAAATCTTTATAAGGTTTATAGTGTTGCCTTAAATGCTTTTTTAGGAGGTGAGGCAAAATAGAAATACAAAATAATTAAAATATAAAATTTTCAAGTCTTGTAAAATTTGTTCTGTTAAGAGTGCTTTATTTTGATATTTTTTAGAACTGGAATGATTACAGTCACCAAGCCTTTGTCTGTGATCATCTGTCAGATCTCCTTGAGCTGCTTTTAGATCCAGAACAACTCACTGCATCATTTCATTCGACCCATAGTAGCCTAGTCTCTCGCGAAGCTGTTGTGGCCCTCAGCTTTCTTATTGAGGGTACAGTGAGTAGAGCCAGGAAGATATATCCCCTTCACGAGCTCGCTCTGTGGCAACCACTGCATGCAGACAGCGGCTTCTCAAGGATCTCTAAGACCTTTTCTTTCTACAAGCTGGAAGCCTGGTTGAGAGCCTGTTTGACCGGGAATCCATTTGGTACATCTGCTTGCCTCAAGTCTGGAAAGAAATTGGCTTGGGCTCACCAAGGTATTTTTTCAGTATTTTAATCCATAGTAAATTGAATGACAACTTAAGGAACCTAGTGTTTTCTGGTGCATTAGTAATCACACATCTTCTGTAGAAGACATAAAAATATTGCCACTATAAGAGAGAAGAAGGGAACCGCTCTCTTTCGTCTATGACTTTTTCCATCAAGGCAGCAATAGTCTAAGAGAGTCGATTTCAGAGTCCAGGTCATTCTGGTCACAGTTAATGGATCTCCACATTCAGTCAACCGTCTCTTTGCTCTGCTTTTCTCTATTCTGACTCTTTCTCCCTCACCCTTTCACATGCTCATGTGTTGAGGGCCTTCCTGTTTTCTCTGCACCACAGCCAAATTTGGCCATTCCACAGTGACAACCTCAGAGAGTTGGTGTAAAGATGGGGTCCTTTTTAGGTACACAGACACAAACAGATTAGACTTTTCTGGATTGGAAATGTCAAGTTACAGTAGAGAAAATCTGGCCTTGGTTGTATCAGATACCTATTCCTGACTATCCAGCGATTGCTAACAGGATAATTTCAGGGGCTGTATGACTTCTGGGGCCCAGGTATGAGTTTAAAGAGAAGTAGATGCCTACACTGAGACAAATGCCGGGCAAAATTAATGAAAAACAAACAAACAAACCTAGACTATACTTCCACAATCTCTGAATTTCAAGGATAAAGAAAAAATAGGTTCTGTGTAATTAAAAAATCAGTTTTGTGTCAAACTTCTATAATTTGACATATTTTTATAATTTGATGATCATGAAAAATGATTCAGCAATGTCTACAGAATCTCAAGCAAAAAGATTGTGATCCAAGAATTCTAAATCCAGCCAAGCTATTGCTCTAGTAAGAGGTCACAGACTTCCAGATATCTAAGGGTCCCATAGATATATAGGATATGCTACATAATTCTTGATGGTGATTAAAGAGTATAGGCTCAAGCAAGTTTTTAAATGTCATTACAGTAGTCACTAGTAGGTAAAAGAGGATATCTAAACTCTTAGGATTATATCAAAATGTTAGCAGAGGTGGATAATAGGATCACAAAAAATTGTATCTTCTTTCACCACTCGTATTTAAAAATTGTCTCCAATAACCATGTATTTCTTACTTAGTAAAAGGAAACATTAAGAATTGTTTTTTTTTTTTAAAAAGTAATAATGTACTTATGTGATCTCCTCATATTTGGCCAGTATTCTTTACAGGGGTATCCTACTGGCTTTCAGAGAGGTGCCGTTTGAGAAGCTAGTCCCATAACGGTGAGACTGTATTAGAAGGGCAACCCCTGCACAGAGTTTTTGAGTGTCAGTTTGTGCAAGGCACTGTGTGTGGAAGGAAGATGTGCTCTCAGTTACTAGCGATGCAGGGGTTAAAGGCATGAATCCAAGTAGAATTCATGGAATGATATGGTAAGTAGCTTAGGAAGGGTTTGAAATTAGTATTATGGCAATTTAAGGATTGGGATGATAAATTAAGGCAATTTGGGAAAGATACTTGAGTTATTTGAGTTGGGCCAGCTCTGTCCCTAGCCATATGACCTTAGGCACATTACCTGAAAGATACACAGGGGAAAAAAAATCTTAGATCCATAGGCAATCTTGTATGGACTAGAGGTTTTAAAAAATTTTTATGACAAAAAATTATGAAATATTGCAAACATACAGAAAAACACAAGGAACAGTATAGCCAACACTTCTTTACCCAATGCCCAGATCTAATGTTTTCCCAAACCTTACATGTATCTAATTTTAGACACTTATACACTTAGACATATGTAACCTCATATGGTTGGTTGTTTTTCTTTGATTTGAAACGATCTCATTTATTTATGTTTTTCTTAAATAGTTGAAGGGACGACCAAAAGAGCTAAGATTGCTTGTAATACGCACGTGGCCCCTAGGATGCATCGCATGGTGGTGATGAGCCAGGTTTACAAGCAGACCTTGGCCAAGAGCTCAGATACTCTGGTGGGGGCACATGTAAAGATTCATCGTTGCAACGAATCTTTTATATATCTGCTCTCTCCCTTACGGTAAGCACAATTCTGATATTTTGATCTTTTCTGTGAACTAGGGTTGATCCTTTTTTGCCATCAGAGAATGATTTTGTAGTCAAATATTCTTTTATCTTACTCTCATTCAGCGGAATTTACCTCATTTCTTCATTTTTCAGATCTGTGACCATTGAGAAATGCAGGAATAGCACTTTTGTCTTAGGCCCTGTACAGACTGCTCTTCACGTCCACAGCTGTGATAACATTAAAGTCATTGCTGTTTGCCATCGTTTGTCCATCTCTTCTACAACAGGCTGCGTCTTTCACGTTCTGACGCCTACACGCCCACTTATTCTCTCTGGAAACCAGGCAGTAACTTTTGCCCCTTTCCATACCCATTACCCAATGCTGGAGGATCACATGGCCCGGACCGGCCTCGCTACGGTGCCTAACTATTGGGATAAGCCAATGATTGTGTGCAGAGAGAACTGCAACGCAAGTGTCTTCCGACTCTTACCACCTTGTGAATTCTATGTATTTATTATCCCCTTTGAAATGGAAGGGGACACAACAGAGATACCTGGGGGCCTTCCATCTGCATATCAGAAGGCACTGGGTCAAAGAGAACAGAAGATACAGATCTGGCAGAAAACTGTGAAGGAGGCTCGTTTGACAAAGTGAGTGTTTTCTAGAGAATTTGTCTTATGTACAACTCTATGGGAAAACAAATTAATCTGTACATGTTTACAGCTGTACTGAAGTAATAAAAAAGATGTAACATGTCTTTTGTTAAGGTCAGTATTCCAGGCTGTTTGGTTGGGGGATGGGAGCAAGTAGGTGCTCAAGAATTAGACTCCCTTCTTTCCAGAAGCTTTAGTTGATAGAGAAACAATTTGTATGTATGAAAGATTATATATAGAACATGCCACATGAGCCAATACTTACATGAATTGGTTTTAGTTTTTAGCTCTCTAAACTGTATTGGTGGTTCTCAACCTCAGTTGTGCATCAGTCATCCAAGAGGCTTGTTCGAAATACAAATTTCCTGACTCCACCATATCACAGATAAACTCTCCAAGGGTGGATTCCTAATGCTGCTCTGTGGACTAGTGCTAGTTTTTGTCCAGATTTTCCCTAATCCATGGTAAAATGTGAAAAATAAGTACAGTAGTACAGTGTTTTAAAACAAAGCTAAATTTAGTCCACTTAAAATAAAATTTTTTCTGAAATTATATCCTTCCTAAACTTGGGGTGCTAAAATATCTTATTTTTTAAATTACATGTTTGTGGTAGTAGATGAACTCTAGAAGCCAGGGACACGCCATATGGTTAATAGAGCTTCAGAAAACATCAGTGTGGGTAGTCAGGGAAGATTTATGGGGGAAGTAGAATTTGTGTTGGATCTGGAAGAATTAGCAGTGTTTGGATAGGAGCTGAGGACTGGGCAGAATACTTTTGTATCTGACCAATCGGGGTGTTGGTGGGCTCCAATGTGCAGAACTGAGCAGAGCAGTTATTTGGAGGGAATAAATGGATAACCAGAAATAATTTAATGTCTATCCCATTAAAGTACTTTATAATCATCTGGAGTAAAATGAACATGAATTTAGTGTTCTTACATTTTTTTTGCTCTTGATGGCACTTTTAGGGATCAAAGGAAGCAGTTCCAGGTACTTGTGGAGAATAAGTTTTATGAGTGGTTGATTAATACGGGACATCGCCAACAGCTGGACAGTCTTGTGCCCCCTGCCGCAGGCTCCAAACAAGCAGCAGGATAGACTCCCACATGGAAACACTGGTGGGCATTTATAACGTAGACCACTTACAAGAAATTATCTTGGGAAAACCTTACAAACATGCAGAAAAGCTGTGCAGAATATTATGTTACTGGCCACTGCCTCTTTTTCTCTGCCAAACCCACTTGTATGTATAGACTTTACATACCTATTTTTGCCGCACTTTACAGTAAAGACCAGCCAAACTGTTCCATAGGTGGAGTCTATGGAATAATGGGCAAATATAATGGCCAAGTTTTGTCTTTTTTCTTCTTGCCTAGTACAGGTTTTCTACTGCCCAAAGATTCTACTTTCCCCATACATAGCTTTCAGTTGTATTTCCGCTTTCTAACACATCTCTCATCTTTCCCATCACCCACACGCGAATCCATTAAGTTAACTGATCTTTGTTAATTGCCCATATGACTATTCATAAATTACCAGAATTAATCCAAATGAAGATTTGAATACTGAACTCTGGAAGATCACAGATCCAATAGAAGAGAACATGGACACAGACAAATTTCCTAGAAGTCATTTAATCCAAATATAAAACATTATTTTTTTAAAATAGAAATTACTTTTCTATTTTGAAGTCTTTTTAAAGACTAATAATAGAAACACAAAGGATATCGAATAGTTCACAGAAAAATACTTATAAACACAAAGATAACTTTACAATTAAAGAAATGTAAGATACTATTTTTCCTCTATCAGATTAGCAAGGATCAAAAGCTGGTAGACAACACTGGTAAGGCATTTTATTTACCACTGGGGGAAGTGTATACATTTGTACAACATCTTTGGAGGATAGTTTGACAAAATACAAATTGTAAATGCACACGGTTCTTTGACTTTGCAATTTCACTTAGCATGTATCTTATAGATACACTTATGTAGGTAAAGATCTGTTTAAAAAATATGTTCATTGCAGCATTGTTTGAAATAGCTGTAGACTAGAAACAAACCCAGTGCTTCCCAGTAGAGGGCTGATGCCTAATGCATTGGTTCATCCATGTTAAAGAATGCATCTTTAAAAATAGAATGTGGTCTGTCTGTAGGTGCCGATACTGAATCTCTAAGCTGAAGGTTTGGAAGGGTGAAGGCAGAAGAGGAGGAGTAAAATATTGCCTTGTGTGTCTGAAAAAAGAGGGATAGTTATCACACATAGTTATTTGCTTATTATATGCCTTAAAAACTTCTGAAAGGACAAAAAAATTATTTTTTATTTTTATTTTTTTGAAGATTTTATATATTTATTTATTTGAAATAGAGTGAGAGCAAGAGAGAGAGCACACGAGCCAGGGGAGCAGGAGAGGGAGAAGTGGACTCCCCACCGAGTAGGGAGCCTGACATGGGGCTCGATGCCAGGACCCTGGGATCATGACCTGAGCCAAAGGCAGACACTTAGCCAACTGAACCACCCAGGAGCCCTGGACATAAAGAAATTATTGAAAGTGTTTGTCTTTGAGGAATGAGATTAGATGTCTACGGTGATTGAAAACTTATTCTTAATTTTTGTTGATATAGAATTCACATACCATGAAATTCACCTTTTTAAAGTGAAGGATTCAGTGGCTTTTATTAATATAGTCACAAGTTTGTACAACCTTCACTACTAACTAATCCAGAACATTTTCATCACCCTAAAAACAAACCCCATACACACGGACAGCCACCCCTTATTCCTCCACCCCCTCTTTCTCCAGTCCCTGGCAACCACTAATCTACTTTTTGTCCCTTGATTTGTCAACTCTGGACATTTCCTATAAATGGAATCTTTGGACATGTGGCCTTTGTGCCTGGTTTCTTTCACTGAATATCATGGTCTTAGGGTCATCTCTGTTGTAGCATGTGTCAGTCAGCCATTCCTTTTTATGGCTGGATAATATTCCATTATATGGATATACCACACTTTGTTCATCAGTTGATCTGAGATTTGAATCGTTTCCCCTTTTCAGTTGTTTTTACTTTTATTGTGAATAATATTGCTATGTACTTTAGTGTACAAGTTTTTTTGTAGACATGTTTTCAATTCTCTGGGTATATACCTAGGAGTAGAATTGTAAGGTTATAGGTTTAACTTTTTGAGGAAATGCTGAACTGTTTCCCAAAATTGCAAAAACTTTATTGTTTATAGATTGTTTGCATTTTCAAGTGTGTATTACTTTTTACAAAAAGGAATTTTATAATACTTATTTAATAAATGCTGAGATTAAGAATCGGGAATCTGATGAAGATTATCCAAAGGAAATGGGAACTATGAGAAGGTGAAATTTTAGTTGGGGCTAATCCCGATAGCCTGCCACTTTTTCATGCCTTCTATTATGAACTAATGTGACCCTCAGAAAAAAGGAATAAAATTAACCTTAACTCTTATGTATTTAATACTCTAAACTCTCACCTGACCTTGATTTACATGATTTTGTAAATACAAGTTTTTTCTTATTATTTGCATGAAAGCAATAGAAAATTAAGTTATTGATATTTTTCTCTTGTTATCTCCAGGGCCCTGGAAGCAGGAGGATGCATGCAAGATGGTACACGTCTTGAAACTAAATGGGCAACATGCTCTTGCTGCTTAAGAAGCATTGGGGCTTTTTCCTTCCTATTTAAGACCGTTCCTTGATTTCCATTCCACACCGATGTATTACTGCTTAGGTCGAATTTTAGATGAACTTCTATCATATAAACATATTGTTTATAGAAATCAGAAAGCTCATCTTTGTGTTGCCAAAATGAAGAAGTTGATGAAGACGGTTTCATTGTAGGTTAATATTAAAGTGACTGAATGTAGATTTACAAGTAAATTTCACATTTTAATTTCTATGATGAAAGGATCTCATCCTTCCTAGAGTTGAATAAGAGTTTCATAGTTCTTTGAAACTATTTAAAAGGAAATTGCTACTCCTTTTAAAAAATAATTGGAATGAAAATATAGTTTGTTGGTGTATAAATATAGCAGAAATAGTTTTATACAAAGATATTTTAGTCCTTAAAACTATGAAGCAATGAAATTGTGTTAAAATCTTTATTTTTCATTTTCTGCTTCAAATTTTCAATAAGCAAACTCTAAAAGGTAATTTTCTCCTTTTGAAAAAAAAAATAAAGCTTACTTTTAATTTTAGAAAAGGTTTTATGGGGGAAGGAAAGAATTTTTCCTCTATCCTTCTAGGTTCTTTTGGCTTTAGTCTATTAATTAAATGGACATAAGATAGATTAACAGGAAGAAAACAATTTTAATTACATATCTATGGGAGACTCTTAAGAATGTGAGTCCCAGGAACAAGTCAGGCAGTTGGTTTATATGCCACCCTGAGCTAAGGAAGGGGGTATGGGCCTCGGGCTTCAGAGGGGAGGAAGGTAATACACAGGATGTTAAGGAGAGCAGATGTGTGGCAGTTAGATGTTTGCCTCGTCATACAGACGGGCCATTCAGATTAAAAGTTCCCTCTGGTAATAGCTCTTCTGGGCCAGGCCCCCATCTGAATTATTTTAGGTAAATTAAGTTTTTCTTGAATCTGCGGGGTCTTCGTCACCTTTAGCTCAAAATAATCCACATGCTACAGTGGCACGTTTTGGGGTCATGTTTTCTCCCTCTCAATTACCAATGTCACTTTGTGATGTTATCAAAATAAAGTTTACATTTGATTGGGAAAGCGGTATTCTTTAAGATAAAGGAAAAAGAAGTATTAAATTATTAAAGATTATTAAATTATTAAATGAATCCACTGATAAACATTGCTTTGTATGCTCACTGGTCAGTGAATTAGTAATTATATCAAAAAAGGGCTTGATCTCAAGTGAAAAATTAACTCTCAGAATGGGTGTTAATTCTTATTGAGGTTTTCATAGTTTTTATTTTAAGATGAAATTCAAGAGAGAATTCAATAAAGAAACACTGGAGTAACAAGTATGTTCTGGAAATTGCTACTGGTTAATGAAATTAATGGTATTACTTACTTTCTTTCCAGTTTACCAAATTTAGAAAGCTAAGCAGATAACTTACTAATTTGTTTCTCAGTCATCTTCCTATCAAGGCACATTTACCATTTTCTGAATTGACTATAATATATCTTGGGGGCATCCCATTTGTTGGAGAGCTTAATTAGTGAAACCATGAGGAAGATGGACTTTTAGAAAGGATATACTTGACCAAGAAAAAGAAAATGGAGAAGGATTGATTTGTTGCTTCTTTGAATTTACATAAAATGTAATCTCATTCCAAAAGTCAGAGGTGTAATAGGTGCCAAGAAGTGTCCTCTGAACAGGTTCCCATAGGATATCATGGCAAAAAAATGCCACCAAGCTGGCAGCACGTTGGGCTTAGCTCAACCTTGGCAGGACCGTAATTCTCACGGTAGCTTTCTGTCTCTCAGGCTACATTCTGTGTAGCCCTTTCTTGTGAATTGTGTGTCCTGCATGTGTGTCCTGAAAAATTTTCAAACTTAAAGAACAGTTTCAAGAATCTGAATCCCCACATACCCCTTGTCTAGATTTACCACTTGCTAACATGTCTTCACATTCACTTTACCACTCCGGACAGCAGTAGTATTTTCACTCAACAATTTGAGTGTAGGTTGCAGACATCTTAAAACTTTACTCCGAAAGACATTAGCATGCATTTCCTAAAAAATAAAGACATTCTCCTATGTAGTCAGAATATAAATTACTAAATTAATTAAATTCAGGAAATTTCACAATGGCGCCATATACAGTCTGGGTTAAAATTTTTGCTAATCCTCCGGAAAGTGTCTTTTGTAGTGACATTTTCCAAATATAAGATCATGCATTGTGTTTACTAGCCATTAAATTTTGTTGCTTTGGAAATGTCACTTCTGTTCAGAATTAGAGGGTGGTCTTTTGACTCTCCAGCAAGCTCTATTGAAATAAAAAGAAGACACTGGGGATTTCAAGGTGGCGGCTTGCTAGAAAACCAAATTGCCCAGGTAAGGCGGACTTTTTGTTTTTAACTTTGAAAACTTTGGCTGGGTTTTGGTGCCTTGACTCAGCAAAGTCTATAATGCAGCAAGGCTTGGTAAGCATTAGAAGGGGTACTGAAGCTTTCCTTTATTTCATAATCCCAATTGTTTTTCTAGAAACCATCAATAGCCTCTAAATGACTGACTCAATTTTTGGATCCTATTCTCATGACTAAGCAAATGTTTGATTTGAAACCAGCCCAGTATAAATGTCTCTGTGCCTCTAACTCTCTGTAGCTATTCCGGATTCCAGCACTGGGGAAACCAACCTATGCACCAAAATGTCTAAGTCTGGAACCAAGGTAAGTAAGCGGTCATACTGATTTGTAGCCTACCACTTTCTTTTCCTTCGTACCTTTCTTTTCCCGTTTTTCCTTTCTTTTGGAATGTTTCTTCTTTTCCAATGTACCTAAAGATACATTGAAAGAAATGTGGAGAAAAGCTTTTGCTTCTTTGCCTGGAGGTGAGTATGATAGTGGTTTGGAGGCTGG
Organism: Ailuropoda melanoleuca; assembly: GCF_002007445.2. Classification (NCBI taxonomy): domain Eukaryota; kingdom Metazoa; phylum Chordata; class Mammalia; order Carnivora; family Ursidae; genus Ailuropoda; species Ailuropoda melanoleuca. Next base: position 77,798,347 of record NC_048218.1, read on the forward strand.
CATTGGGAGAGAAGATTAAGAAATGCTCATTATATTTTCTACTCTAACAGAATTCCCCAAAAGTTTATTAAGGGTTTATCTTTGTGTGTGGGGGGGGCGATGTTTAATACTGTGCAGGTATATAACGTGTAAATATCATCATGATTTCTGCCTTCCAGCAACCCATATTCTATGAATTTTCCCAGGAGTAGAACTTGCTGATAAAAGGAGTACATGGAGTAGAAAACTTTTAGTATTTAGTTAAAAACTCTGCTCTGTGCAGGGCACCTGGCTGGTTCAGTCAGTAGAGCATGTGACTCTTGATCTTAGGGTTTTAAGTTTGAGCCCCGTGTTAGGTGTAGAGATTACTTAAAGATAAATTCTTTTTTTTTTTTTTTAAGATTTTATTTATTCACTTGACAGAGAGACAGCCAGCGAGAGTGAACACAAGCAGGGGGAATGGGAGAGGAAGAAGCAGGCTCCCAGCAGAGTAGGGAGCCTGATATGGGGCTCAATCCCAGGACCCTGGGATCACACCCTGAGCCAAAGGCAGACACTTAACGACTGAGCCGCCCAGGCACCCCTTAAAGATAAATTCTTAAAAAAAAAAAAAAATCTGCTCGGTAAAAGTTAGCCTCAACCAGTAATGTTCTAAAAGACCTTCAAATGAATTAAATCCTACATAACCATTTCATTCAAGCAGTTACTGTTACCCATTTCCTGAAATAAAGTGCTTACTTACATTAGGAAAATTGCCTCTAAAGTATTTGATTCACAGTTAGACTGGAAATTGATTCTTAGGCAGGGCTTTAGGAATGAGGGCAACTACCTTCATTCTCTATTTTAGCTCTTCCACTGACCAGGGAGTGTAGGCAAAGCCATCTGTGCCTGATTTCTGCCCCTCCTCCCAACTCTTTACTTTGAAAAGTTTCGAACCCATTGAATCTCTTTTTTTTTTTTTTTAAGATTTTATTTATTTATTCGACAGATAGAGATAGCCAGCGAGAGAGGGAACACAAGCAGGGGGAGCGGGAGAGGAAGAAGCAGGCTCATAGCAGAGGAGCCTGATGTGGGGCTCGATCCCATAACGTCGGGATCACGCCCTGAGCCGAAGGCAGACGCTTAACCGCTGTGCCACCCAGGCACCCCTGAACCCATTGAATCTTAAAAGAATAAGAAAGAAATGTTGAACGAATGCTTGTATATCCCTCACTTCTATTCTCCAGTTGTCAGCCTTTTGCTATATTCGGTCTCTGTCTCTCTCTTTGTACATTTGACAATAAATAGACTTAATTATTTTGCCATATTTAAGCGTGTATCTCCAAAAATAAACACACTAGCGTTATCTTGTCCCCAAAGTTTATAACAAATATGATACATAATATTCAGACTATAATCAAATTTCCCCCAGTTGCATCTCCAAATGTGCTTCATGGCTGGCTTTTCCCCGATACAGGATCCAGTCAAGGATCATGCATTGCATTTGGTTGCTGTGTTTCTTTAACCATTTTTTCCTTTAGCGTCTTTTATATGGAACAGTCACCCTACCTTTTTGTTGTTGCTGTTTGAGTCTTTAACATTTTTCAAAGTCCAGACCAGTTGTCTCGTAGGAAGTCCTGAAATCTGCATTTGTCTGTTTGTTTCCTCATGTTTAGATTCAGACTAACCATCTTTGGCCAGAAAGTTACATAGGCAACATCAAGTATTTCCCATCATATCATGTCAGGAGGCACCTGTTAACTTGTTCCAGAACTGGTTAGTGCCTGTTTTTTTTTTTCCCACTTGGAAAATAAAACTAATAATCATACTCATCATCTTAAAGATTACAGGAGAAAAATGAGACAGTGTCTTTAGTGCTCTGAGGTTCTTGAAAGTAGGCCATGCAAATTCCACCGAAAAGAATTGTAAGTCCTTAGAGGAATATCCATGGGCCTTGAGGGAAGTCTGTTACAGAACCCTCTTAGGGGTGCCCGGGTGGCTCAGTCGATTAAGTGTCTGCCTTCAACTCAGGTCATGATTCTGGGGTCCTGGGATTGAGCCCTGTGCCAGACTCCCTGCTCAGCGGGGAGTCTCCTTGTCCCTTTCCCTCTGCCCCCCTGCTTGTGTGCTCTTTCTCTTTTCCTTTTTCTTAAATAAATAAAAAATAAAATCTTGAAAAAGAACGCTCTCAGATGAAAACACCCCTGCTTTCATAGATTTCCACAGTAGTAATAGTGTGCTCTCTGATTTCTTGTAGACGCGCTGTTTACGTGGTTAGCTAATTTGCATGCTAGGCCAAAAGAGCAAGTTAATCTCTTTCTCTATTGCTTCTCCCTGTCCCTCTATCTTACTAGCAATTTAATCAGAGTTATGGGCTTGGCGAAAACAATGCATTTTACTAAATTTGTTTTCGTTACCTCTGGAATACTCAACATTTTTATTTCTGCTATATTGGATTAGTAGGCTATTTTTCAAAAACTAAATGAAAATGAGAGGAATTTTGTAACAATTTTAGGGAAATCTCCAGCACTATTTCTTAGTCTTCTCTACAAATTTTTTTGCCCAAGATTCTCAGCTCACCATAGAGTAGATTTCATGGTTCTTCTGCAAATGGAAATTGAATAGAAGTACAACATCCTCTGGGCTCTGAGATTTGGAAGGTCTCCTACTGAAAGGAAAGCTTGGTTCTGGAGCTCAGTAATGCTCCATAGCAACACTGTACTTTGTTTCAGCCTTGGGATGGTTGGCTAGTCTGCCAGAAGGGTGGACAGCAAGGTGACCTTATAGAACATGGTGTATATTTCCACTTCTCAAATAGAGATGTTAGCCAGGCAGATGTGCAGAGGGCACTAAGTGTGAGAAACATTCAAGTAACAAAGGTATTAACTTTATTTCCTATAACATATCCCTTGCAAAGCCTCTTTTTTGGTGACTAGTTGACCAAAAACCAAAGGTAAATTGAATTAAAGTTACATTAAGGAGTTTAGAATCTACTAATTCTTAGTGAAGCTACCTTAGTTTTTCCTTAAGATCTTTCCACAGGCTTTGGGGAAAGCTTCTCAGACTCCACTGTTCCATTACTAAGAGAGTAAATGGTGCTTGTTGAACAGAGCTAGCTGTGCAGGCGGGAAGACAGCAAAGGGAGATAAGATAAAATGAATCACAGGTCACTAACCAGGAGTTTGGCTCGGCAGTCCACTCACTTGCCTGCAACAAACTGGTAACTGGCTATTGACCTTGGGCAAGTCATTTAACTTCTTTATCTGTAAACGGTAGCAAAGGTTTATTGGCAATTGTGAACCAGATTAAACTAAGCGCTTTATTGGCATTATCCCTCCTCAGAACACCCCTCTGCCCTGGGTATCGTTATCCAGTCTTACAAAGGAAGAGCCTGGGCTTTAGCGAGAGGTTCAGTGGCCTAGCCAAGGTCCCAGAGCTAGTAACTAGTGGTCTGCAATTTCGTCTTCATCGGTAACCTGGGACCCCATGTATCTCTCAGTCTGCTGTGCTGAAGTGGGAAATGGAGCTGGAAGAGAAATTTGGGAGGGGAAGAAAGGAAATGAAGGAGATGATGTAGGGGTGGGAAGGGGTAAGGAAGCTCGTAGGGAACAGGAAACAGGAGAGAGACAGGAAGGGGAGATTAAGGTGGAAGGAAATCACCATCAGTAGGCTATGATCTAGAAAGGTACCCCTGGGGTAGAAAACATTGAGGTTTTGTGGCCTTCTGTGAGTCATTCTTGGTTTCTGCCTCTCCATCATTCCTTACGTCTGAGCAGTCACCTAATCCTCCATTCCTTTCGACTGTGTGTTCCCTCCGTGTCATTCAGCTAGCAGTTGCCGTTTGCTGGCCCGCACCAGCTTTCATCGCACCCACAGCAACCACCTGCTTCCATGCACAGACCAGCCCACCGCACCGCGCACGGCGTCACCAAAGGGATTCTAGCATGGCGTCCATGTCAGGCTGCCAGCTTTATTTCCCAGCACTTCACCATATACTCTGTATGCACCAGGCTCGAGGAACTGCTTGTCGCTAGAGTGGGACATGTTCTTTTATTCCTTTATGCCTTTGAACAGGCAATCCTTTTCCATTTGCCTCTGGAAACCCCCTCGTTATCCTTCAGTCTTCACCTCAGAGATCCTCTCAAGACTACCTGGCTCTAGTCCTTTCCTGTGAAATGCTGGACATGGTTTTTCTTCTTTTAAACCGATAATGCAAATTAGCCACAAGGTGGCAGCATAACCCTAGGGAATTAACTGCCTGACTCCATGACACTTGTGCTTTCAAGGATAAACTAGCATTTATCTTGGATTGTAGAGTTATAGAACAAGAAGGGGCAAACTCTACAGTCCATTTGGGCTGGTAGTTTTCAGAAACTGCGTTACGAAGCCCCAGGAGTGCCTGGGAACTCTATCTCCTGTTGCAAACGGGAACGTTTTATTTTTACAGCCAGGGCTTCAATCTAGTCTAGTCCTTCATCTGACAAGTGGGAAGCAGGAGCCCACCGAGGCAGCTTGCCTGAAGCAGTGAGTCTGACCTTAGAGATGCAGCTCCAGAGCCCAGGTTTATCAGTTCCCGGTTCTCAGGGCTGTATGCTGCCATGCCCATCAGAGGTCTCAAGTTTACCCCAAAGATTGTGGGAGAAACTTGGTGAGAGTTTGAGGCAAAGAATATTCATGACTTGTCATTTTGTTACTTTGTAACTACTCTGTTGGCAATACAATAAAAATACAGAGCATGAAATATTGTCATGTGTATGCTCTGTATCCATCTAAAATAAACTCTCTAAAGCTAAGGTCTGCTTTATTTTTCTCTGTGTATATTCCATATCACCTAGAGTGAATGTCTGCATTTGGAACTCACTCATCTTCAACCAACATTTATTGAGGGTTTGTCCAGTGCTGGATACAGGGGTCCATAGCTTAAATAAGGTTTGGCCTTTGCTGCTGGAACAAGTCTAGAAGGAGTCTGATGGGAGAGAGATATATAAGTGGATAATTTATTTTCTTATGCGTTAAGTACCGTGAGTTATGGGATCAAAAAGGAGGAAGCCATGAACTTGGGTCTGGCTTATCTTAGTGGCACTCTTTTTGTTTTGCTTCGTTTTAAGCCTTCAGAAAGTTCTCATTCCTGTTGTTGACAACTAAAGTTGTCTTCCAGAAGAGGGTGGGTGTTGTGAGGTGAGGTAGAACTCTATACTTCCTCAAAATTGAAGAGGAAGGAATTTCCAAAGTGGGGAATATGTCCTCGGTCTTTATTTTTTCGTGAATAACGCCGCCCAACTCCCCAGTTCTTGTCTTTGTTCGCCCCACGCTTCAGATCACTTTCTATGAGGACAAGCACTTTCAGGGCCGCCACTATGAGTGTGACTGCGACTGCGCAGATTTCCACATGTACCTGAGTCGCTGCAACTCCATTCGAGTGGAAGGAGGCACCTGGGCCGTGTACGAAAGGCCCAACTTCGCGGGCTACATGTACATCCTACCTCGGGGCGAGTACCCCGAGTACCAGCACTGGATGGGCCTCAACGACCGCCTCAGCTCCTGCCGAGCTGTTCACCTGGTGAGTCCAGGGCCCCTCCGATCCCGCTCCTTCACTCGCTCGCTCACCTGCTCCAGCTCTCTCTGTCTCTTTCCCCTACTTCCCACCCCCCCACTTTTTTTCTTACTTTTATGTGAAAGCATTTTCTTAACGTTTTCCTACGCTTTATAAGGGTGTTTTCTTCTGTCAGCTGCTGAGGCTTACATAAAACCTAAGGTCAGTTCATCACAAGACTGAATACACGAATTATTTCCAGAGCACTCTCTCTACCTCCCGAGTACTTTAAGGCATTAAGTTTTTCTTACCAAAAGTCGGCTGTTTCAGTCAGTCCACAGGGGGGATGGGAGATCAGATCATCTAGCTTTCAAGATGGTGGGTTCTGAACCACGCTGTTCTCAGAGTTCTTGACCTGTTGGTGGTTTTCATAATCATCGTGGTTTATTTCCTCCTGTGTTTTTCCAGTCTAGTGGAGGCCAGTATAAGATTCAGATCTTTGAGAAAGGAGATTTTAACGGTCAGATGTACGAAACCACTGAAGATTGCCCTTCCATCATGGAGCAATTTCACATGCGAGAGGTCCACTCCAGTAAGGTGCTGGACGGAGTTTGGATTTTCTACGAGCTGCCCAACTACCGTGGCAGGCAGTACCTCCTGGACAAGAAGGAGTACCGGAAGCCCATCGACTGGGGTGCAGCTTCCCCAGCTGTGCAGTCTTTCCGACGCATCGTGGAGTAATGATGTCGATGGGGCCACGAGTTTCTTCCTGGGGGCTACATGCTGGCTGGCTTTGTCATCCAAATAGGCGTCCTAAATAAAACAACTGGCATGCATTTCACTGTTGACTGTAATGCCTCTCCTTAAACACTCTGAGGGACCAGTACCGTAGTGCCCACCAGAGTGGGCAGTTACACAAAGCAACTCATCCTTCAGATCGCCAACCTATAACTCTGTGCCGAACAGAACGGGACTGCATTAAAGGCTAGAAAATCACACTGCCATGTGGTGGTTCTCCTTGCTTAAGTTTGGTATTGATTCAACAGGTACAATAATAATAGCCACTGCTAATTGAGTGCCTTCATTATTCTATTTTCTCTTTCCAACAACCCTGTAGCAGAGGTAGTTTATTTGCATTCTACAAATAAGAAAACAGAGGCTTAGAGAAACTAAAAACTTGCCCAAGTTTACCAGCTGGTGATCAGAGGAACTGGGGTTTGGTCCAGGATATTTGTTTCCACAGCCCCCGTTCTTTTCTCTTCATCTCCAACTCATTCATTGAACACCTGCCAGCTGGGGGTCCGCGTGCATAATGGAAATACAAAACGCTGAGAAATGTAAGAGGTGGAAAGGGCAGGGTCCCCTTAAGTTCTCGTGGAGGAGACAGAATACCTATCAAGAATGGACAGTGAAAACAGAGCCATCACTTGAAAATTTTGGAGCCATAAGTCACCTGAAGGCCTTTGTTTAAGATTCAGAGGTTGCTGGGTCAGTTACTTCTCAACTTTAAGCTCAGTCTTTCTGTCAAAAGCACATCTCAAATAATTTGTCCTGACTTTACAGTAGTTGAAATGGAGTTTTATTGAGTTTTACTCACTTTGAGTAACCCCTGAGATTTTCTGTTTAATCTTGATGAAGAGGAGAATGGTGAAGGAAACCTGGCGTCATTGGAAATACTTAGTGAGAACCTGAGTCAACCTGGGGATGTTCTGGATGCACCTGTCTTTAAAAGAGAGGACAGAGCCCAGGTCTCCTAGGAGCTTTTCCAGAAAAGGACATATTAGAACTGCTAATGATACTCCCTTTGTGTGCACTTCAGTCTATACACTCGTGTGTAGTGCATTCTCTCGCCCAAATATTTTTTTTCATTTTGTTAACTTCCCCAGCCCTTTGTCATTTTCTCTGTTTTGAGTGAGGGACCTTGAGAGACTTGGGTAAACGTAAGGGAGGGAGGCAAGATGAACCATAGACGAAGAATGGGAGGCCACCCACTGAGCCACAGAGAGCTCTGGGCCTCATCACCCTACCAGGAAGGGAACTTGCTTTATCTCCAAAATGAGGGAGTTGAACCAAATGCTCACTCAAGTCCCACTGAACGTAAACATCCTAATTCCTTGGAGGTCAGGAGGAGGCTAGCCGATGACCAAAGACCACTGACACTTCCAGCGGCACAATTTCTGGAAATGACCTCAGAGGTCTTGCCCCTCCTTTTCTGCAGAAGAAACTGAGGCTGTGGTAACCATGCATTAGGGCCAGCCTCTGCTCTCCTATCAACTGCCACCATGTTCCAGGCCCTGGGGAGTCGGTCACGGCCTGTTCAAAACAACCAGAAACGCAGCAGCAGGATAGGAAAACAAGTGTCGGGATGACTTACCTCAGTCTCAGGGAAGTAGAAGATGGCTTTTGACAGATAAAGCAGAAGCATCATTTGGGGATGTTGGATGCCTCTTGGCTCATGCCCTCATCCAGAAAGGGATTGCCGCCATTCTCCCCGGCTGTAGGCACGTCAATCAACTTGCACTTAACAAGCATTTTACTAGCAATTGACAGTAGAGGTCAAAAACCTTTTATGTCCTTACCTGTCAATCAATCCCACTTCCGGTAGAACATTCTGCTGTTCCATCCAGCACAAGCCAGCATCCACCTGTCACGCACAGCAGAATAGCACCCAGCGTTGTTATTGAGAATTATTACCTCCCTCTAGCTTTTATTGTTTTGTCTCTCTGAAATGGGGGATCTCAAGAAAGTAAGACAAGGGCCTATTTAGACCATTTTAGCCGTGTTTCCATCCCTAGCATTCCTCTGAGGCAAGTCGTTGAATATTTCCCAGATATAGACCCACTTCCTCAAAACGCAGCATCTGGGGCTCCTAGTTCAGGCCTCCAGGGTAGGGCTGCCAGATTGAATATGGGACAGTATTAGTAAATCACAAGTACTGGGATATAACTAACTATAGAGACAGTATAAGTATATCCCAAGTATTGCATGGGACATAGTTACATGAAAAAGGATTTGTCATTTGTCTGAAATTCAGATTTAACTGTGCATCCTGTATTTTTATTTGCTGAATCAGTCATCCCTGTACCCGAAGGGCATGTCAAGTTACACATGAGTGACAGAGGACTCGAAGCACAGGGAGTGGCACAAGCTCCGGAAACTGGAGACACACGTCCCACAGCAGGGTACTGACATACAATTTTTCAGAAATGCTGTGAAACAACACAGTGTGTCTGCAGCCGGATTTAGCCTATGGACCACCAGTCCCCAATCCTGGCCTGCTGGAGAGCTCTGAGTATCAGAAAATGGTGTTTACACTGAGTCACAAACTGCTTCCTGTAACTCTGAACCTGCTTTCTTTCTAGTTCTCATTCCCAAGATAGCCCTCCCATAGGTCTCCACACTCTCATTTCTAGGCTGAACAATTCCTGTTCCTTCCATTGCTTCTCTCTTGGTGTGGTCAGCACCCACGCTCCTCGTTCTGGTGCCTCTCTTCTGAGCTGTTCGTGATGGTCTTTTCCCCACTGCTCAGCCAGAGGCTGACCAGACGACACCTGGAGGATCGTGTCCAGTTCTTTCGCCTTCCGTTCTCAGATAGGCCCTGTTCTTGATGACACTCGGCTCTCCCGGTGCCCTCCCACCAGCCCTGATATAGGCCTGGTCAGCCTTTTCTAAGAACTGGCATTCCAGCTCCCAGGCCAGAGAGTTCCCTTCCTCTCTGGAGGGTGAGAGAGAAATGGATTCAAATCCTCCCACTTCCACACGGGAGCTCTAAGTCACGTTAATATAGCTAACCTCAACTTCCTTACCTAGAGCACAAAGATAACACCTACTTTGTGGGTGTTTGAATGAGACCATGCATTAAAAACACAGAGCACATATGGCCAGTGCTCATGCTCATGGTAGTTGCGGCCTGTAAAGACTTGAGTGCTGGAGAGCAGAGAGCAGTTCCTGGAGAAAATGCCGGGTGAGGTGCCTGGGAACTTCTGGTCACAGCATTTTTGTCAGCTGATCAATACTGAACCTTTTTTCGTGTGTGTTTCGGTTTGGAGACACCTTGTGTAATGTAGACTGTTGATGCGTTCACATTGCAGGCCTGAATGAAGATCGACAAATGGATGTTCTCTGTAGGGCACATGGCCGCTCTCTGAGGAAAGCTTCCTCAGGAACACCAGACAGTATTTCAATGCTACATCCGGGGGTGCTTTTAGGTAGTGGACTCCCCAACCAAGAGGGAAACAAGGCAGAAAACACAGCACTACATAGACAGCAACAAAACAAAACAAAACACGTGTTTACAGTAGGAGAGCTGAAACCAGAAGGCCAAGCCTTCGTCTGACCTCAGCTGGGAACACGAGCACGGGGTGACTCAAATTTTTTGCTGCTCTGCTCATGTCCTTGAATGCCCTCAAAAGTACCATGAGGAGTGATTTTGGAATTAACAGTAAATTTTAGTGAGCGGGCGAATTCATAAATACAGAACTCGTACTTGACCACTGTGGCTGGCGTGTTAGTACCATTCTCCTAGGATTTAAGTACCTCTGTTACCAAATGGTTTGGGGTTTTTTGCTTTGTTTTTTACTTGTCTCGCTTTTTTTCATACCTCTTTCTATCCTCCAGTTGTTTTCAGAAAAGCATCTGCATTTTTGGCACATGCTTCAGCGTTGGGAAGGCATACATCAGAACCGTCCAACCCATCCCACTGTCTTGAAAAAGAGCTACATTTCTATGGGAATCTGGCCTCCTCTCCGCTCTCTCATTTGTCTCACTCCCACCGGTTTCCAAGGGCAGCAGGGCTGTCCCTAGAGCTCACACAAATCCCCGTCTTCTAACTTCTACCCCATCTCTCTTATGTGGGGAGGTGATGGGGGCAGTGAATCCCCAAAGCCCCCTTCTAGCCCTCCGGCTGACCAGCCTGTGGTCCACGCAGGAGAGAAGGATCCCTCGTGGGCGTGTGTGACTTCAACTCAAGGCGAACCACTCTGTCCGCAGACAGACACCACCCACCCCTTCCTCTTCACTCAAGCCTCACACTTCAAAATCAGGGCATGTTAGAGCTGGAGGGGCCGGGGGCTTTCCTGTACACCGCAACAACTTGGTAAGGCATAGGGGGGCTTACTAACCCCAGTTTACAGACAGGGAACCAGAGCTGAGACAGGCTAAACAAGTTGTCCAAGGTCACTGATTCCAAAGCTCTTGCTCTTTCCACGGCCCCACTCAGCCTCTGCTTCTCAGTCTTCATGAGCCAAAACCAGCACAGGACATACGAGAGCCTAAGAGAGTCATGCTAGGCCAGTCATAGCATGGACCATCTCTCTTGAATAGCTCTGCTAAGACATCATCCACATGCCCTACGAGGCGCTTTTTAAAGTGTACGACTCACGGGATTTTAGTATCTTCGCAGATTTGTGCAACCATCACCACAGAAAGAAACCCTATACCTTGAGGGATTGCCACCTTAGCCCCCCATTTCCCCCCAGTCCTGAGCACTCACGAATCTGCTTTCTGTATCTGTGTAATTAGTTATCATATACTAATTCACTTATTGTGCATTTTCACATATAATTACTTCTATATCAGTATTTACATATAGATACTTATTCTAGACATTTCATATAAGCGAAATCCTATAGTATGTGGTCTTTTGTGGCTGGCTTCTTTTATTTAGCAAAATGATTCCAAGGATCACCCACGATGTAGCATGCATGAGTGCTTCATTCCTTCCCGTGGCCAAATCCTCTTCCCCCGTATGGATGCTTCACATCTGGTTTGCCCAGTCGTCAGTGGATGGACATGTGAGTTGTTTCTACCGTTTGACTATTGCTATAAACAGTTATGGACAAGTTTACATGTAGACACATAGGTTCTTTTTCTTGAGCATATATAGCTAGGAGTACAACTGCTGGGGGCACGAGCTCCTTCTTAAACGCTGGCAGCCTGTGGGGCCTTGAAGCCACACAGACCTAGTGTCGCTTCTGATTCTCCTGTTTTCTAGCTGTAGTCTTTCAGCAAACGCACCTCTTCTAGACATATGAGCCTCCTCATATGTCACATAGACATTTGATTATACCTCCTTCCCCGTGGTTTTGTTGGCACTGGACGAGATAATAAGGAAGAATTCTCAGGCCAGTCAACAACCCAAAGGAGCAGGTGTTCCTTAAAGGCAGCTGCTTTAAAGTCTCCCAAAGGTGGGATCCCTGTAGAAAGGGGCCTCAGAAGAGCTGGTGGTGAAAAATTTGGGCACACACGGGCCGGCGGTGTCTCCAGCCCCTTCCCGCTCTAAGGATCAAGGACTTAGGTGCCCCCGAGTAACTGTGAGGTCCCGCTTGGCCAGCAGGTGGAGTGGGGGGAGGCCTTGGTGGGAGCTACAGAGGGAGGAGAGCTCTAAGCGCCTGAGGGGAGGGGCTCCCTGCCCAGAGAGGCGCTTAGCCTCCCTCACTTCAGTTCTGCCCGGGCTTGGGCTGTCCCGTCGGTCCTCTCTTATCTCTGCTAAACGATCTCATTTCCTTTCCCTTCGGTGCAATGGTTTCTCATTTCCCCAGCGCCAGTGTGGCCCTTTGTGAGTCAGCGACCTTGGAGGCTCAGCACCCTGGTTGAGTGGTTCTGGAATTGATTAGCTCGGGGGGAAATCCTGCCAGCACTTCGCCTCTTGGGAGCACAGCCGCAGAGATTTGTTCCCATTGTTCGTGCCCCACCTCCCCGAACGGGCCCCATTAGCCTGTTCACTGACCCGTGGGGCCGGACAATGGAGGGCCCGGCTGTAGTGCTGACCCCTACGGTTTCTCAGTGCGCACTGGTGGTGGAGCGAGCTCAGGGTAAGCTGGGGGACCCCAACTGGCCTGGTGCTCCAGGATCCCATACTCAGGACAGACACCGAAATCTCTAGACGGTGTTCCTGTGAGCAGGAGGAGGGGAAAGGGGGCTGCCTGCGGGCTGGTTATAAACCAGAAAGAAGAATATCGCTACCACAAACAAGTTTTGGGGGCCTCCTCTAAAGGCCAGGGGGCCTTGGCATTGGGAGGGAGTCACATTTTCGTGCCTGGCTGCCTGTGACTCAGAGCCACCCAGCAGCAGCTGTCACTGGCTCGTGCTGTTGCAGAGTTCATAAAGCCCTTTCCCATATGCCTCGGACCCTCACCCCGGTCATGCGAGAGAAAGGAAGAGAGTTCTTGTTATTCCCATTTGACATAGGAGTAAATTGAGTCACTGAAAGGCTATGCGACTTCAGGGGGGATTACAGACTTCCTAGACCCCCAGAGTCAAAAGCAGCCCTTTGGTGTGACAGGTGCCGAAAGTCATACCCGTGGCATGACAATTTTTAAAAAGCCATTGCTCTCATTTTTATTCCAAGTATAAGGTGTACTTTCAAAGGAAGTGGCTCCTATGATTTCATGTAATGTAGTGAGATATAAGACTGGGAGGGATGTGCGAGCATCTGCGAGCCCACATCAGAGAGATAAACAGAAATGCACTGTGTTTATCGGGTGTTTTCTATCATCTTCTACCCTTCTGCCTTCTGTTTTTCTGGTTTTCAGTTGGGCCCCACCACAGGGGAAACACACTCATGGCAAATCCGTCAAACAAAATGGAGGCACGATGGCTTATCTGTCAGGTATACTCCCTTAGAAGCAAATCCAACCCATGAAAAACTTCAAATTTGCCAAGCGAGTAAATTAGGGGGAAAATAGTCATTTAAAAACAACGACCTATGGAACTCCTTAAAAACACATTTGAAATTTCAAGAAAGACTCCACATTCATAGACGGGTTACGATTAAAGAGCTGTGTGGGGGTGCCCGGCTGGCTCAGTGGGAAGAGCATGTGACTCTCGATCTTGGGGTTATGATTTGGAGCCCCACGCTGGCTGTAGAGATTACTAAAAATAGGCAAGCAAACAAACTTAAAATAAAAAGAGTTGCGTGATGAGAGAATTTATTGGGTGGTAGAAGTTGAGGCATATCCAGATTCATCAAAGGAGGTGTTTTCGGTCTGTGACGTTCTCCTGCTGTTCTTCAGCCCTGGAAAGATGACCCACACTTTCCCTGCCTTGGGCCTGCCCTTAACAGGAGCCTACATCTCACTGACTGCAAAATACAAGAATGTTTTCTATCTAAATCTCTGTCTGTCTGTCTCTCTGAGTGAAGGGTAATTACAGGAGAGGGTCACTTGGGTTGAAATGGACCCCATAGACCAAGGAAGAAGGAGAAAATCACAGCCTCTGTCCTGGGAAACCAGAGAAAGATGGTTTGAATGAATTACTTATTTACTTATTTGGGGAGTTAGCTTTATTAAGGTATCATTTATAAACTATAAAACTCACCCTTTTTAAAGTGTTAGGTTTGGTGAGTTTTGACAAATGTATACAGTTGTGTAACCACCAACACCATCAATACATAGAACATTTATATACCCAAATTCCCTTCTGTCCCTTTGCAGTTAATCCCCTCCCACCATCCCACTCTGGCAACCACTGATCTGCCTTCTCTCCCTGTAGCTTGCCTTTTCCAGAATGTCATATAGGTGGAATAATGCAGCATGTAGCCTCTGTGTGCCTGGCTTCTCTCACTTAACATAATGCTTTTGGGTGCTTCGTGGGTTGCTTTTTACACGTCGTTGCAGATATTCAGTTTATTCTCATTACCGAGTAGTAGTCTATTGTCTGGATGTAGCACATTTTGTTTTACCATTTACCAGTGGAAAGAGATTGGGTTGTTTCCAGAAGGACCGCTTTGTTTATAATTGCTTCAAATTATGCAAGGTGGGGATCTAGCCAGAGAAATTTCCACAGGATACCTCTGTGCTTTGCCTTCTCTCTCCTCGGGTGATGTAGCACTGGGAGGTGCTTCAAACTGCCTGGAAATCCTGAGTTGGCAAAATGACACTGAGGGAGCAGTACATGCCTGCCTAGGCTTCCTGGGGACCTTGATTGTGTCAGTCCCGGTCCCGAGTTCAGAGGGTCTGGTCAGAGCTGGCCTGGCCTGAGCCAGCAGATCTGAGTCAGGCCCAGGCTCACAGGCGGTGGGCTGACCGGGGGAAGGGCTCGGCTCCTTTCGCCTCTGGGATGCAAGGGTGAAGATTGCTAAGACGTTTCAAGGCCCTGGCTGGAAATACAGGCCAGCTAAGGGAATAGCTTAATTTATAGTTTCTAAATATTTAGACATCTGGCATATGCACCTCCATTTATACCCTTGCTCAGGCCTTCCAAGGTGATGGAGGGCACGTTCCTGGTTGTAACTGGGACGGGCATCTGGGAGCTTCCTCCTGAACTCCTGTAAGCAAAGGACCGCATTGGCCCCAGTGGCCCTCTAGTGTTTCAGGGAATAAATTCTGTGTCTAAAAGCACCTGCCTTGCTCCCAGAGGGTAGCTTCTGTGCTGGGAGAATCTTACCTCATTATTCCATCTGGTTCCCTGACTGACAGCAGCTGTCAGGCCAGGAGAAAACGATCCGTGCCTGGCAGTTCTTCTCGGTGTCCCCAGTCTACAACCGCACACAGCCACCCGCACGGCATCTGTTTCCTTCTCTCGGTCCCCCAACACCCCCCGCCCCCACCCCCACTCAGCACCCTGGTCGCTACAGATACCTCGCCTCAGACTGAGTGGGGGCAAGAAGGACCAGAGGGCCAGCGTGTAATCAGCCTCCACCCCGCTCCCAGCACATTTCTTTCTGTCTCAGAAATATCAGGGTTCGCTGACATCTTGTTCCAGGTCCTCTTTACTGCCGATTCTTGGATGGATTCAATTTCTTCTCTCTCCGTCTGTGTGAGTCTCACATCTATGTCCCCTGAGCCTGAGAACCAAGCTGCCATCCGGTCCTCACCCACCCTCTCTTCTCTCATGTCCGCTTGGATTTTGTAACCAGTCTGCCCTCCAAGCACTTCTCAAAGCCTTCCTTCTGCTCCCCTCCCTGCCTTGTGCCTTTGCCCGAGTCTCCATGTACTGCCCGAGTCTCCATGTACTGCCCGTGCCCCAGATCCTTCGCCTTCTCTTAGACTCCTCACCAATGGGTCAGCCTCTTTGCTTCCCGAGTATTCTCTCCAAAACACAGTTGTGCTTGTGTCACTTCCTTGATTTAAACCCTTCTAATGGGGTGCCTGGGTGGCTCAGTCAGTTAAGTGTCTGACTTTGGCTCAGGTGTGATCTCAGGGTCCTGGGATTGAGCCCCACAGCAGGCTCCCTGCTCAGCGGGGAGTCTGCTTCTCCTTCTGCCCCTCCCCCCACTCATGCTCTCTCGCTCACTGGCTCACTCTCTCTCAAATAAATAAAATCATAAAAAAAAAAATAAACCCCTCTCATTAATCTTTCAGGTTCTGGATGTTCTGAACCAATTCCAAACATCTAGAACCATGGCACATGTCCCTGGTGATAGAGTACACCGCGCCAATGGCCTCAGTGTATAGTTGCGCAGTGTGTGCACAGAGCCATCCAGCCAAGGAGAGGTGCTCAAGTGCAGCTGGAGAAAGGGGCACCTTCTTTCTAACTGGGACAAAGCCTTATCTCTTTCTATTCCCACAGATCCCTCACATACACACTGTCCGTCCCTCCCCCTTAATATACTGCACTCCTGGTGAATTGCTGGGAATTCTTCAAAGGTGCCGTGCTGTTGCCTGCTGGCAATAACCCTCCCTGCCTTTTTGCCTGTGAGTCTTCTCCTCATCCTTTATAACAGATGTCCCCTCGGGGGAGTCTTCTCTGGCATCTCCCCTCCCAGGATGATGACGCGTGCTCTTCCTTGCTCCTATAACACTCCACCCTCTTGCCTCTGTCTCAGTTCCAGCATCCTGGGTCATAGTAACCTATTCACCTTTGCCTTCTTCTTTGGACTGTGAAATTGCCCGAGGTCAAGGACTGTGTCTCATCCAGTATGTCGCCAGGGTAGGTGTTTGTCATTAGGTGGGCATTTATCATGCATCTACTATGTGTGGGGGCTTTGTGGTCTGTTGCTAGGACTGGTGGGCTAGGAATGATGAGAAAGATTTCTCTTAAAGATTTCAATTTGAGCATAACTGGGGCACCTGGGCGGCTCAATCAGTTAAGTGTCCAACTCTTGATTTCTGCTCAGGTCATGATCTCAGGGTCCTGGGATCGAGCCCTGCATTGGGCTCCACGCTCAGCAGGGAGTCTGCTTGAGGATTCTCTCTCTCTCTCCCTCTCCCTCTGCTCTTGCCCCACTCATGTGCTCTCTTTCTCAAATAAATAGATAAATCTTTAAAAAATAACAGAAAAATAGAAAAATAAATAAATAAATAAATTTGAGCCTCAATTTATTAAGAATTACAGCAGAGATCTTCAACGTCATCTCAGGGAGATAGAAAGGCTCCCCATCCTCCAAGTTCTACTATACCTTGTAGAAAGCAAAAAGGACTCTTATGTGAAGAAATGAGTTAATAAGCAGGAGTGGATTGGTCAGCCATGGATCCTAGAAAAGTCAAGTCCCAGGGACAAATGTTGGGCGAGAAGGGGGGTGGACAGTCCATATGCTGTCCCAAAGAGGAAGCCTTGGAGGACCTTCAGATTTCACCATCCCACAGGTGAAGCAGGTAGGAGGCACACGTGTAGAGCCTGGGTTCATCAGCCGGCAGCTGCCAGCCACTGAAATTCTTGAACGCCCCTCCTTCAGAGCCCAGGTTTTGCAGATAAGCTTCTGATTCTGACTTGGCTTCCACGTATAACGTGACTGCCATCGGTCATGACAGCTCGAAGGTTCTGGTTCCTGTGGTGGTCAGTACTCACTGGAAACTACTGACTCAGATGGGCCCGTCTTCACCATGTGCACAGAGGCTAGCCTCTGGACTTGCAAGGCTGGAGGCCAGATCTGGGACCGGGACAAACTTACCAAAGCCGGGAGAGATGCTCTGTGAAAACCTGGGGATACAGACAGCATCCCCGTTGGGTGACATGTCAATGTAACTGTATAACTATGAATGAGAACCTTGTTGTGTTTGGACAGGCAGCCGAGTGTACTGGTCGACCACGCAGGCTCTGGGGCTGGATGACACGGGTTCACATTCTGACAAGTTACTTCATCTTCCTGGGCCTCAGTTTCCTCATTTACTTGACACGAATAGTAAAACTACCTACTTAGCTAGAGTCATTTTCTCCACACCTTAAGCTCATTCCATCCTCAAAACAAATCTCAGCCAGAAATGCCAGGCAGTTACTGGCCAGGAAAAGAAAGCTGGGAGAGGCCCATCATCAAAGGGCCTCAAGTGACAGAGCCCAGACTCAAACTTGGGTGCCGAGTCTCTTTCTGCTCTACTGGTTACTTTAATGTGCAAGATATCCTGGCTCCCCGCTCCAGTTCTGGGCCTTAGACCTGGCAGCGCCCCCTATCGAGGGGAAGCCCCCATGGGCAGCTGGCCAGCCTCCTCAGATGTTTCCATAGGCTCAGGGGAGGTGGGGCACATGTGGGCTGGCTTATTTCTGGTGCACGCAGTGCTTTCCCCCCTGTAAAAACACTGGCATAGACCTCTCTGTTTCTAAAGCAAAAAAGGTTGGCATTTTAATAAACTTAAATATGATAAAAAAAAATCATCTCAGGCGATGGTAGCAGGAGGCACAGAGCCCCCAGGGTGCTATTAGCAATTTGGCATTTCCATTTCTGATGGGAATGTTAATGGCACTCTGGAAGCAGTGTCATTATGATTAAGACATTGTAACTGTAGAAACTTGAAAGTGTGAACTTCAGCATAGGAACAAATGCAAATATCTCGCCAGAGCCTGTTGTGTACCTAAGTTTCTGATGGCTTCCCTTTGCAACTAAAGTTCTAATCTCATTGCCAGGAACACCTAGACGTTTCCTAGGATCACAGAGTCTTTGAGCTGCTGGGGACATGAGACCATTTAGTCCATATCCCCACCTCGCAGAGAAAACTGTCTGCCAGAAAGGAGGCATGACGTGCCCAAGTTCACAAAGGTCATTGGGGGGGGGGTGGTAAAGCCAGGGGTAAAAGTCAGGCCTTTCTGCTCCCAGACTGGTGCTTTCTCTCTTACACCACGCTGCCTCCATGTGCCCATCTCTGAGCCTCTGTTTCCCCCTTAAAATGGTGTCTTAGTCGCTCCGGCTGCTCTAATGCATTATTATAGACTGGGTGGCTTAAACAGCATTTACTTCTCAGTTCTGGAGGCTGACAAGTCCAGGATCCAGTTTCCGGTGAGAGCCCACCTCTGGTTTGCCGATGGCCATCTGTTCGTTATCTGCCTGCTGCAGAGAACCGAGGAGAGGAGGTCTCCAATGCCCTTCAGGAGGGCTCCCCCTCACCACCCAGTCACTTTCCAAAACCCCCCTTCCAAAGGCCATCACATTGTGGATTAAGCTTCAACATACAAATGGTTTGGGGGAACACAGACATTCAGTCCTCTGCAAATGGGAATGAAAAATAATTCCTGGATTTCAGGGTTGCGAGGACGAAAGGGGGTAGTTCACATGAGTTGTTTGTGCGCTGCAGATAGCATACCCTCGCAGGGAGGCAGCAGAATAGGGTGGAAAGAGTATTTATAGAGAGGCCTGGGGAGGTGGGTGTCCTTGCTGTCTGCCTGCTTCTCTGAGCCCCGATCTCTATGAAATGGGATGATCCCATCTCCGGCCTAAAGCTGTTATGGCACTTCAGTGAGACATTTTACGTAGAATTCTAATTCTCTGTCAAAGATAGAAACTGCTAAATCTCTGCCTTTCCTCGGCTCCCCACCTTTTGAAAGGAGCACTGAAATGGGACATGTGGAAATACCGCTAGAGCTGGAAGAGTGTCGTAACGGGAATTGGCTCCGATGAAACACCCAGGGCTTTTCCTTTTCGAAGGGTGCCTACCATTTCCAGAGGCGTCCGTGAAACCAGCTTCGTGGAGAACAGGCAGAAATGACTTCAGTATTCAAAGCAAGTAGGCTGTGCTATTTACGGGAGCCTTATTTGCCTATGTCAGGAACGGCTCCGGAGTTTGCCATATTTACAACCAGAATCAGTCGAGCCCCCCAGGGAGGCCAAGCGAAGGGGGAGTGGGGGGAGGGGGCTGCTAGTCCTACACGGCACCCTTTTCTCCCCCACGGCAATGGCGTATGGTATCAGTAGGAGACTCTTGACCAGATCTTATGTTTTTTTGACGTGTTTTGAGGCCCGAAGTGTCCTGCTCTTTTCTTTCTCCGCCTTATTTTCTTTTTAGAGGTAGTACAGGTGCAAAAACTGCACTCGATACACAGAGGTGTTTGTCTCCCGGTCGCTCCTCTACCCTGATGCCCTCCCCTCTCCCTGCCAACAGGCTCCCGCCCATACCATGTGCCCACGCAACTCTTCAGGAATATTCTTTCATTCTGTTCTCTTACTTAATAAAGACTTACTGAGTGCCTACTCTAGGCTTTGGGAATAGAGCAGTGATAAAACGGTAGGACGTTCCTGCCCCCAAAGAGCTCCCATTCAAACGGTGCCTCCCTCCTTACCTTTCGTGTATGTGTTCCGCGCTTTCTCAACCTCGTCTGCTTCCGCTTCGGTACACCAGTCACTACTCATTATACACACTTCTCCGTGCTTTTTCGTTTTGCTTTTTCCGCTTCATACTGTACCTAGGAGGTTAATAACGGCCACGTGTAAACCTAGCGCAGAAGCTTTTCTGTTTGAATCGCCTGGGCTCCAGACATGAGCCTCGGCCAGAAGGAAGGTAAAGGCCACAAATGACTCCTGAGCAGACAGAGGTGAGAAAGAAGGGCTAGGAAGACAAGGCTATTTTGGGGGATAGGCCTTGGTGATCAAGTCTAGATTCCTGCAGGAGGTTTCGTGTTGAATTAATCACGGTTCTTTGGGTTTTCAGTGTCAGAAGCCCAAACCAGCTTATCTCTACTTTCTGTCCTCCTGCAGGAACATGGTGTGGGGGAGGAGGGGGGGTGGAGGTGACACTGAATGAGAGAACGAATGGAGAGCCAGACAAAGGCTGATGGAAGAGCCCGGCATTCCAACCTGAGAACTCCTGCATGAGGACCAGACTTCATGGAAGCCAGGCCATAGCAGTCTTCCCAGGAAGCAGAGTGAGGCCAACTGGCCACACACGGAGGTCTGTCACCGCCAAGGGAGGGCCAGTTATTTCTGAAGGAGCAGGAAGGGATATATGGCTGACCTCAAAAGAGGAGGCGGATTCCCACCCGAGGACCACCTGGCAGAAGAGTCCCAGAGAGCTCTGGGAGGAAGGCTGAATCAGGGCGACCAGAGGAGCAGAAGGCTTGCAACCCTCTACAGGGCGTCCGCTGTACAGGCCAGTGAGTCTCGCTTTGAGGGAAGTGCAACAGAAAAAAGAAGGTCCTTGCAGTATGAGTTGTACACCCACAGAGCCTGTTTTCCCGGAAGCCCAGGCCCCGTGGGCTCTGGGTCAAAGATTAATGGGAAGAGTTTCCTCAGCAGTCCCAAGAGCTGCCCCTGCGGGAGGGAGCTCGCCAATTACAGTCGCGGCTCCCAAGGGGCAGAAAACTGTGTGCACGGCAGTGCTTAGTGACAGATAAGTGAACTTAACTTTCCTCTGGATTTGCTAAGCGCGTGGCCTGGAGAAAGCTATGAGGGGAGGTCCCTTCCATGGGGTTGTCACCCACACCTCAATTTATTTATTTGTGGCCTGGATTCCAAAATCAGTAATGCTACTAACATCACTAACATCACACATATATGCACACAGAGAAACACCACACACACACGCACACACACACACACACACACACACCGACAATGTATTGTATTTTCTCCTTACAAATAGCTCCTCTCCTCCGGGCTCCGTGTGTTTTATGAGTCGGGACTCTGTCTTATTCACGTCTCACCTCCCGCACTACTTAGTACCGGGTACAAGTAGGTCCCCGGGAGGAGTTTGATGAATGAAGCACCAATGACCATGTTCTAGAACTGTTTGAACCACACTGGAAAATCCCCAGTTCGTCGGACACTTCCCACAGGCTTGAAGCCCCATGTGGGTGGTTCCTCAGTTTTCTCCAGGTGATGAGTGTGGGAGGTGTCAAGATAAAGTCATCTGTAATAGCACCAACTGAAGAAGGCAAATGTCCTTCCTGGATGATGCTCCATACCTGGGCAGAGCAAATCCACATGCTCACGAAGTTAGGAATCCTCCCAGTGGCCACTGTGGCTACCTGGTCTACCTGAATATTGGAGCAGGGAGAATGGTCATCCACTTTCTAGATTATTCCAACTTCAAAGGCAGAGGGGTCAGCTGGGTGTTCACACTTCATTTTATCTATACATTAAGCGTTTTTGTATTTCTTTGCAAAAATTCTTCCCACCTCTATTTGACTGGAGCAAGGATCAGGTGGCATGGGGCAGAAGGAGGTGGGATGTAAGACCACACGTTTCAAAAGGCTCTGAAACTATCCCACTCTCCTTTGGGGTGTGTCCTTGGGTAGGTGATCTCATTTCATTTCTTTTAAATATTCCATTCGCTTTCCTCATCCCACCTCACCCCCTTGCATGGGACAGCCATGTTTCTGAGAATAGAGAGGAGGTGATACAACCAAAAGTAGAAGGCTGGGAAGCTGGGCTTTAAAATGAAATGTGGTCAGTATGTGTGTTTGGTCATTACTTTCCTCAAGCTGGGGCTTTGGAGGGCATTGCTGGCACATGGGGCCCAGCACCCCAGAGGCCCACATGCAGGGGCAAAGCAGATAAACTCAACATGTTGAGAAAGCCATTTTTGAGTGCCCAGAAGAGGGATCTGGGTTCAGCTCCAGCTAAAAACGATAACATGCATTTATAGAGTACAGACTGTGCTAAGCATTTTCATGGATGATGTCCATTAATCCTCATACATCAATCCTGACAAATAAGGATTATTACCCCATTTAATAGAAGAGCAAGCAGATGATCAGAGAGATTAATAATTCACCCAAAGTCACACACTTGTCAGTGGCAGAGCCAGAATTCAAATCCAGACAGTTGGAATTGAGAGCCAACACTTCACATTGTCTTACCACTTTGCTGTGTGTTTGAGAGAAATTATTTTACTTGCCTAAGCTTCCATTTCCTCACCTACAAACATGATCATAGTAACAGTACCTACATCCAGGTTGTTGAGAACATCACATGGGATAAGGAATCTGGAGCAGTCAGCACACAGGAAGCAAAGGGTAGCAGCAATTATGATTATTGTAAAGGACAAGCATTCCAGATCCACACCCCATGGAGTTTCTTCTCACTCTGCGCTGACGGCCAGGGCTGTGCAGTCTTCAGCCCTCAGAGCTCTCCAGAGAGGCCCGGGCTGGACTTGACCCCTAAAGTCTCTAACAGTGAGAAGGAGGTCCTTATTGGGTGCCGTGTGGGGCCCTTCGTCCAGCCATGACTGATGGTCCTGCCTCTTGCTCCCTGGAACCAAGGCTGCCGGGCTCAGAGGGGACACCCTGCCCAGCACCCGGGGGACAGCAGTGGGTGGTGGGTGGTCCTTCTAGTTGGCGTGCTCCTGCGGAACAGATGGGGCTCTCAGAGCTGTTCGAAGGTGGCAGCTTGATGTATATTAACTGGCAAACAGCTCATCCCGTAGCGGCAGCCTGGAAGGAGCCCTGTAGTTGTGAGTTGGCGAAGGGGACCGCAGAGAGAAGTTGGCAAGCGGGGTGGCACTGTGTGGGCGGAGGCAAGGGCTGCGCTGTGGGCTGGGTGGGACGCATTCAGAGGTGAGGAGGTGAAATAGCTCCGCTGCGAGCCTGCCTGGCCCTGCTCCTTACCAAGGAGGCATATTGGCTAACAGTTGCTTCACGGGTCTCCTAGAAACAGCGTCACGGAGCCTGAATCCGTGTGGTGCTGTCAAGATGCCTCGAAGCCCCTTTGGTGCGATCTGCAGACAGGAAACAGTGGCCACAGGTGGAGGGAGACTTGTCCAAGGTGCTCAGTTACGTCTCTTTATCCTGGTCAACAGTTACAGCAGTCTCTATAAATAAATCCAAGTGTTCAGTCTTTATTTTGCTTTTTAAAAAGTTTTAAAAGTATGGCAACCAACACAAAGGAAGTTTTGAAAGAAAAGGAAAAAAAATCATGCAATACCCTAATTCTGATCATTTTGTGCTTTCATTTTCAGGCTTTCAAAAATATATGTGTTTTTATTTTATTTTTTTTTTTTATGGAGTTGCAATCACAGAGGAGAGACAACTCTGCTTTTTCATTTAATGGAGTGATTTTTCCTCATGCTGCAGTCTTCAGAGTTGCCACAAAAAAAATACCCTATAGTTGGACAATAAATCAAATTTCCAGGACACAGAATTGAGCTCCAGCAATTTGACTGTTCTGAATTTAATTATGACTTCCTTGGTGACATGTCAGCGTCTGCCTGGTGTCCCTCCTGTCCTATAGGGACAGACCAGTTTTATGAAAAGATCATTTGTAACCAAAATGAGAACTAGGACCGGGCAGGAAACTGCCTGGGTTTGCCTGGAACCCCCAGGCTAGAATGGGATGGGACTGAGGCAGAAGTATTTTTTCCAAAGCTTTCCTACTCTTAACATGCAGCCGGGATAGAGAACACTGGGGTGACAGACAAATCCTTAGGAAAGTCCTCACCACACGTCACATAGAGGACAAGGGCTGATTAATTAGAAACCTGTCCTACAACAAAGTTGAGACTTTGTCATCTGCATAGTGCGACAGCTGCAATCTGAACAAAACATACTTAAAAATGTTCGGCCAAATATGGCCAAGAATAATGGGAGGGCCATTCGATGGGAAGGGAATTAGGGTGATGGAGGGAGGTCTGGGAGTATGATTTCAATGGGGTGGGTGGTTACCTACAAGATTTATTCCCGGCCCACCAGAGGGTTCTGATGGCTTTCCGGTTCTCAGGCTCCACTACAGTTCAAAGGCCTTGGTTGGCATTGTCCGGTGAGCTAGGAGTGTGCAGCAGCCTTCTCAGCTGGGCCCGCGGTGGACGCCTAGGGCCTCCCCTCCTGAACCAGAATGGGCAGGAGCCTTCCAGGCTGCTGGGGAAGTGGGCACTCGGCCCAGAAGGCTCCAGTCCTCAAATGTGTGTCTCTTGTCAGTGAGCGAGCAATGACAGCCACCTCTAGCCTCTTCCATCTCTCTTCCGTTCTGTTTTTGGAAATTGTCTCTGAAGTTTTCCCTCCTTATGGTTTGGAAAGCTTTTTGCCAAGACTGGTTTGGTACATTCAGCTTCCCTGGTCAAGACTGTGTGCTCTCGGGTTTCCTCGATGCTCTGTGTCTGGGCCGTCTTGAGGCTGCCTGCCTCCAGCAGCTGGAGAAGGGAAAGGAAATCAATTCAATTCAGCAAACACTGTCTGGACATCCACGCCATGCCACGAACAGTGATTGGCACCGGCGCCAAGTCGATGAGTGAGCAAAATCCTTGCCCCTCCTCAGTTGTGCGTCAGACTATGATTAGTCCTTGATGGTCACAAAGAGTTGTGAGCGCACGGGAGGGGGCAATTCATTCTGTCCCAGGGCTCAGCAGTCTCTACGCTGAGGAGGGGGGATCTGAGCTGTACTTTGAAAGAAAGAAGTTGTTCCAGAAATCTATTGTTGCATAACAAACACTCCAATCCTTAGTGGCTTAAAACAACAATTGATGATACTCTCTCAAAGTTCTATGGGTCAACTGGGCTCCCTGGGAGGTCCTCATTTGGAGTCTTATATGGGATGACTGTCAGCTTGCAGCTGGGGCTGGAGCCATTCAAAGGCTGTGCTGGGCTAGGCACCCAACATGGCTCCAGTCTGAGATGGCTGGAACAGCCTGGGCTGACAGGGTATCTCTCTGTACATGGTTTTCCAACGTGGCACAGCATGGCTAATAGTACTTGAACTTCTCACATGGCACCTGGCTTCTCTCAGAGCATCATTCCAGGAGACCAAGGGATAAAATGCAAGGTCTCTTTTGAGCTACCCTTGGGCATTACACCACGGCACTGCTACTGCATTCTACTGACCAGGCCAGATCCAAATGGGAGGGGATTACATGGTACTTGGGGAGGGCCGTGATGACCAGGAGACGAGGCTCACTGGGGAGGCTGTTCTGAATCTAGCTGCCACAGAGGATAGGGTTTCAATATTCAAGATGAGAGGAGAAACATCTCCTTGGCAGAAGGGACCACGTGAGCAAGGAACAGGAATGTGTGGGGAAGAGAGTGGTTTTAATTTTGATCATTTTATATCTAAAGTGAAGATAAGACCAGAAAGGTAGATAGAGGTCCAGTCACAGAGGGATGTGGACTTTATTTTATAGGCAATAGGGAAGCACTGCATGTTGCAGGGCTGGGAAATGCACATAATTAGATCAGTGCTTTGTGTTGGGCACTTTTGCAGCAGTCTGGAGGGCGATTTGGAAGGTGGGGGAGTTTTCTGGGGGCAAAGGGACCACTCAGAAAGTGAATGCAATAGGCCAGGTGAGAAAAGATGAGAGCTCCCCCTGGGGCAGGGCAGTGAGACTCAGTGGGACAAGGGGAGGGGAGAGATGCAAGGAAAGGTTCAGGAACAGAATGAACACAGTGGGGCCATTAAAATGAGGAAGAGGATGAGAGTGGGGTTTCTAGACTAGCTGACGAGTAGGAAAGAAGGCTTGAAAGCTGTAACAAATCTGCAGTATTCAGAATCATCAGCCTGCAGGTGGCAGGTGGAAGCTTTGGAAAAGAAGAGGCACTGGGAAAGCGTTGTTATTCTAGGGATATAAGAATCTCCTGGGGAACTTATTAACATGAAGATGCTAGACTCTGAGGGTCTGGTTCAGAGCAGGTGTCAGTAGGGCCTGGGATGTGCATTTTTTTTTTCAAGATTTCTTTATTTATTTGAGAGGAGGGAGGGGCAGAGGGAGAAGGAAAGAATCCTCAAGCAGACTCCCCGCTGAGTACAGAGCCAGACCTGGGGCTTGATCCCAGGACCCTGAGATAGTGACCTGAGTCAAAATCAAGAGCCAGACCCTTAAGTGACTGAGCCACCCAGGTGCCCTGGGATCTGCATTTTTACCATATACCCCAGGTGGTTGTGATGCTGGTCACGGGGCCACAGTCTGAGAAATACTTAGGTGGATAATGAAGACCACGCTGCTTAGTACATGGGAAAGGTGACATTAAGTTTGTAGAAGGACGATGAGGAGTCAGAGAAGGAGTGAAGGCAGTTTTTAGATGAATCTGTCTTTGCCCGGTCAACGGGAGAGAAAGCTCCTAGAAGGGGGGAGTGGGTAGTGAGTCACATGCTGCAGGGAGATTAGATGGGGTGGAGAACATCCTCCAGGGTTTTTTTTTAATGAGGTCTCTTTTGGCCTTGTAGTAGAAGTCAGGGTACAAGGGACTAAGGAACAAATGGGGGTGAGAAAGAAGGCAGGTAAGTCCTGACAACTCTTTCTAGCAACGTGGGCAGGAAAGAGAAGGAGAGCGTAAGGACCATGCTCCAGATCGGTTGAAAGATATGTCCTGTCAGGATGAAGGGGGCCTGAAGAGGAGGGAGATGGTGAAGGAAAGAGAGAGAACATGAGAGAGAGGAAGGGGGAAGACAGTAGGAGAGCTTAGTGATAAAGACCAGGGGCTGTTGTAGCTGCCTTCTCACCCTGATTGACCCTCACTGGCTATGTGACCTTAAGCGAGTGCCGATCTCTCTGAACTCAGTTTCCGGTCTGTGCAGTGAGGATGGAAGCACCTACCGGCCGCTGGTGCGAATTAGCGCGCTCGTGGGGCCTCAGCTGCTGTTGGCGCTGCTGCTCCGGAGGCTGGAGCGAGGGAGTCACTGTAATCACACAAATCAGACATCTGATACTAGAGAAGCAAAAGGCACCACCTTCGTAAAAGCTGTATTAGAAAAATGTCAAACGTATACAAAAGTAGAATAACACGATGGAACACCCACATTCACTCTCTCTGGATTTAGGAAGTCCTGACCTTTTGTCACGCTTGCTTCGATGATTGCTTTTTGTTGTTGCCGAAATATTTTAAAACAAACCCCAGATCTCCTACCGTTTCACACTTTTACACCTAGATGTAAAGCATTTCTTACACCATTGCAATTACACGCCTAATAACTAGGCGTTCCCTCTTTGGTAGCCTCTAACGGCCAGTCCACAGTCAGATTTCCCCAGTTGTGTAAACAGTGATTTGTTTAATTCAAGATCTGAAGTGTGTCCATGCACTGCAGGTGGTTCTTGGGTCTTTGAAGTCTCAATCTAGGACGGTCCCTCCACCCCACTTTAAAGCCACTGCATTATTGAAAACATGACATGAGTCAGTTGCTGGGCAGAATGAGTGGATTTGTCTGGTTGCATCCTCACAGTGCCACTGAACTTGTTTCTCTATCCCTTGAAATTTCTTTAACTAGAGATTAACTTGAGAGGCTTGAGTAGGATTCCCTTTTGCAGGGGAAGCACAATTCTTGGGTGCACTTTGTGCTTCAGGGGTAAAGCTTTCTGCTTTGTGTGGCAGAGATCCCAGCCTTGGCTACTCATTAGAATCAGTGGGGGCACTTTGTAAACAACTCCCTGTGTAGGCTGCACCCAGATCTTTTAAATCATAATTAGTGGGATGGATCCAGACATCAGGACAGGTTAAAACTCCCCCAGGTGATTCCAATGTGCAGGGGAGGCCCAGCCCCCGTTTCATCTTATCAGGATGTGCACATGTTTTTGGCTCATTCCCAGTGAGATCGCTAAAATGGAACAGTGGGGGTCAGGTGCTGACAGCCCTCTCTCTCCATGTAAACTGCCCCATTATACACCATCTGATTGTTTCATCCACTGGTAATTCTCACCTGCACCAAATGGGATTGTAGGAAGATGATGTTCTAATTCTGTATGACATTCACAATTTTTTTTTCTGGAATTCTATCGAAAGGAATTCTCCCTTATCCACCTGGGCTTTTTGGTTACCTCAAACTATAATCCATCTAGGCAAGGGAAGATAAATGGTTCATCTTAATCAAGAAGAACGATCATATCTCTTCTGAGACCATGGGAAGGAGATGAGGGTTGAAGATGCCGGCATCCTTCAGGTGGAGATCGGGGAAAGAGGTAGAGTTCCCATTGTACCGTGAGGTCGGGTCACCTTGGTGGTGAAGGAGGCAGGGAAAGAAGAGAAGGCTGGGTCTGAGCTGTTGGGAATGTGGCAGGCAGTTAATTTCCAGGGAAAGGAGTGCTGGGTGGTCAAGGGTCCAGCTGGGAATAGCGTGTGAGTTTGTGTTGGAACCAGTGGTGGCAAACTTGTTTGGCAAAGTTCGGAGGCCAGCACTGGGATTTGCAAGGTGCGTATTGAAGGACAAGGCAGTAAGGGAATCAGGGTGCAGGGTGCGGATTTCTCTGTGCATGCGTGTGGTTCCCCATGGCTGGACCTCTGCTTACTTGGGTCTCCTGTCACATGCTACCTCCTGCAGAAGCCTCCCCGACTTTCTAGGGGAGAAAGCCCCCATCTCACTGGTAGCCCCTTTTCTGTGCTCCCACAGTCCCTGGATCACCCCATCCCGGCCTGTGTCAGCAGCAATGGTTTGTTTAGTCGTGTCCCTTGTTGGGCCCTGAGTTCTAGTTGAAGTCTGTGGAGACACAACGTGGCTGTGAGGGGAGAGAGTTGTTGAGAGAAACACTGGGAACAGAAAGCACTTTAAGAAACCCCAAACATCACTATCCGTCTGGGTAACTGGGTGACACACACAACCTGAGCTTTCTCATTTTTAAAACTTGGGTCAGCTTGTACCAGCCCCTTCAGGAGTTTCCCACATACTTGGAATAAAACCGACTATGGCCTGAATGTTTGTGTCCCCCTCAAATTCATATGTTGCAACCCTAGTGCCCAGGGAGAGGGTACTGGGTGGGGGGCTTTGGAAGCTCATAAAAGAGGCCCCCACACCTCCCTCCGCCCCCCCACCAGGTGAGGACACAAGGAGAAGTCTGTGACCCAGAAGATGACGTTCCCCCCACCAAGCTGGCACCCTGATCTCAGACCTCCAGCTTCCAGAACAGCAAGAAATACATTCCGGGTGCTTGTAAGCCCCCCCGCCCCGCGCTGCGGGGTTTTGCTGAAGCAGCCCTGACTAGGACAAACTTCCAATCCTCCTCACGGCCCACCAGGATCTACAGGACCCGCTCACCGTCACCCTCATCCACTCTGCTCCTCAGACACAAGGCAGCGCGGCCCGTGGCCCCGGCGGCCCCTCTGCCTGGAACTTCTTCCCACAGTGCCAGCCTGTCTCCCTCACTTGGTCAGGTCTCTGTTCCGATATCCCATCCGCAGAGAAGCCCTCCCTCACCATGCCATCTCTGTCTCTGTCTGCCCTTCCCTACTCTCTTCCCCCTCCCAGCACCTGCGTCCCTTGGCCCACTATCACACACTCCGTTGCTCTTTGCGTCCCACCTGTCTCCCTGAGCGGAACCTGACTGCCATGATGGTAGTTGCCAGTATGTTCTCGGAGCCTAGAACAGTGCCTGATTTGAGGTAGATGTCCAAAGCTTATCGTTGGATGCATGTATATATACATAGTGCTTTCGAAAGGCAGAGAAAAACTGACCTAGGAATGGGGTGCATGCCTGTCTGTGTTCCCCTGCACCACCTGGCCCCCACAGGATGAAGCACTGAGCCCTGGAGGGAGAGGCAGGGCCTGGCCTGAGGCAACACCAATATCCTTGGCACAGAGAACAGGGCCAGGGACGTGCGTGTCCCGGGGGAGGGGAGAGGGACTGAAGAAATAAGAGGCAGGAAGCTGCATGGAGCCAGGGGAAGGGGCTGTGGCCCAGGGCATGTCAGCAGCGTGCAGCCTGCTGTGGTCTAGATGCGGAGCCCAGCACAGAGACAGCGGTGGGAGAAGACGCAAGCCCTCTCCTCAAGTAGACCGCAGAATGGGGGGGAGGAGAGTGAGGTGAGAACTCAGCAAGTAAAACTGGGCGTGAGTGGTGCTGGAGGCCATGGGGTACCGGGTAGGAGGAGGGATCTGGAGTCTGACTGAAGGGACCCAGATTCTGGCTCTGCCTCGTAACTAGCTGAGTGATGGCCAACAAACTCTGTAGCCTCACTCTGCCTCAGTTTCTCCATCTGTAAATTGTTGATAACACGGCCTATTTGATAGCATTGTGAAGATTAAATGAGCATCTGTGTGTCTGTACACACACGCACGTACACAGTATATACACACACGTCTCTAAGCACGTATGTATCTTAGAACAGTGATGGTACACAGTAAGTACTATATAAATGCTGGCTGTTATTTATTATTATGGGAAGAGACCTGCATATGGAGAGAGTGAGGTCACAAAGCGAGGAAGGGACCATGCGTAGTAATGATGCAGGAAGAGGCAGAGAAGCCTCACAGAGCGCGGGGCCCTGGAGCTGAAGCCTGAGAGGTGAGTAAATTGGGCCGCCCACTGTGGGGAGGGCACCCTGTGAGGGGAGTGGGGTGGGGGACTCCCAGAGCACCTGCCCTTCCATGTGACATCAGTTCAGAAGAGACACAGGTGTGACAGACTGTCACTGACTGGAGCACAAGGTCTGGCCAGAGGCAGAGTGCGGGGCTTAGAGACAGCCTCAGGGAGCCCCCTGCCTCATTCCAGGGGTCCTGACTGCAGCTGCCGGCCTGTCCAGGGAACTGGCCACAGGATGGCTCTACGTCTCCAAAATAAGCCAGGGCCATTTGCAGACTGGTTGTGATTTTTAAAAGGAAGAAATACAATTTGCTGGTGCTGGAGAAGACATTAATTTTGTTATGTGGGCTGCATGAGTCATCCAGGAACAAAGCAAGAGAAGTAAGCACACTTTCCACAGCCCTGTGTGTCATTTTGTGCCTGCCCGGGGTGGTCATTACTTCGGGCAGCTCAGATCTCTCTCGTGGGGAGGTCCAGGGCTAGGCCCCTTTAAGCTGGAGAAGTAGGTCCTAAACCTCCTGGGTCTACACCGCACCTCAGCCCATTTTGCAAGCCCAAAAAGGGGTGGGGGAGAGACACCTGCCTCCTTCTGCTCTGTGGTAGGATCTGGGCGCCAGCCAGCTGTGTGTCCCTCCCGTGGCTTCTTCTCATAGGACCTTGGGCAGGTGCCATGATTCCTCAGGTCATTCGATTTCTCATCTAGAAAAGGGGGTGCAGGACCCCTAATCGGGGCTGTGATGGGGATGAAATGTGCCAGTACAATGCCCAGGACCTGCTGGAGGTGTGCTCGGTCAATCTTCGCTCTGCCCCTCCCAGTCGCTGAGGAGTATGACGACAGGGGCTCTTCAGCTGTCCTTTTTTATTTTTTTTTTAAGATTTAAAAAAAGTTTTTTAAAATTTATTTATTTGAGAGAGAGAAAGATAAGCAGGGGGGAGGAGCAGAGGAAGAGGGAGAAGCAGACACCCCACTGAGCCGGGAGCCCAGGACCCTGGGATCATGACCTGAGCTGAAGGCAGATGCTTAACCCACTGAGCCACCCAGGCGCCCCTCAGCTGTCCTTTCTCGAAGCCCCTAGGCCAGCTCGTCCTGTTTCTGAACCTCAGTATGGAATCTGTGAAGAAGTACTTGAACTTGGTTCTTATCTTCAGCACTGATAGTTTAAAATTCTATAAATGGGGCGAGGACAAACGTGCCTGAAGGGGACATAAAGGACGTGTTTGTACTCAGCTAGTTAAGGCTCAGAGAGCTTATTAATGGGGCTTCACCCTGTCAGAGGCCCAGCAGTCTGGGTCAATGGTTCTGGTGGACGGACAGGACTGCTTGGATTGACAGTGTGGTTATTTATTGAGGGTAGAATCACAAGTGGAGGCTGGAGACAAGAACGAGAAGGCCCTTCACCACGCCTGCCATCAGCTTCTCGTGGGAAGAAGAGGGAGGACATGAGCTGTGTCTCATAGCAGGCAGTCTGTATGCATCTAGAAGGAAAGCCCGACCCTCAGGAAGGAAATATCAGCCTTCTTTCAGGCCCAGGTCAAATTCAGCCTTCTTTAAGAAGTAGGCAGCCTGGCCTTCAGGGAAAAACATGTGTCTGGAACTTAGATTGCGGGCCTGATTCTACTGCTCACTGTCTATGTAACTTGGGTAAGTCATTTCACCTTTTAGAACCTCATTTCCTCTGTCTGTAAAATGGGCATGATAATAATCCCATTCCTCACAGACTTGTGTAGATTCAATGAGGTAAGGGCAGTACCCTGCACACAGTAGGTGCTCCACAAATGGCAGCTGCAATAAGCCTCTCTAGGGCCCCTGTGGTTGGAAAGTCTCTTCTCTGTACTTGCACAGCAGCTGATCTGTGCCCTTAGAGACTCAGGGCCAGATGCAGATCGGCCTTCACCTCCTGGTGAATAAGCTTCTAGGGAGTGAGACCTGCTTCAAATTCACATCTGATCCCCTCAAGTGCCTGGCATAGAGTAGGTATTCAATTAAAGCCTCCTGAATTAAACGGAAGACAAACTCCAAGAGAAGAAATCTCATTTCTCTGTTTGCCAGCCTCCCTCCTAGCAGCCAGCCAGGTGCCTGCGAGCATGTGGGACTGGGCAGCCTGGCCCTCGGAACAGAATGTGCCGGGGGGCCCAGGTCAGGGAACAAAAAAGCAGTGGGGGAGAGGCGGGCCAGCTGAGACATGCCCAGGGGCCCCTCTTCTGTCTCCCTGGCAGTAAATCATGAGGTGAGACGATCCCACCCGCCAGACCTCCAGACCTCGCAGAGGCCAAATCGGCTGTTCCTCTCGTTGTCATCTGTAACGGAAGCCTCCAGCAGAACATCACAGTTAATTGCAAAGAAGGGTGAGTCACACAAGGCAGCCTGAAAGGAGAGGGTACTCGTTGTAAAAGGACAAAAAGACCAGCAAGAAGGCTGCTGAAGACCAGCATGGGGCTTTCGGGGAGGAAGGGAGTCACGGTCCTGTGTCCTCAGCCCCCCGTTATGTGGCAGAGGAACTGTACATGGGTGATTGCCCTTTAAATATCTTTTGTTATTATTTTTTGAGATTTGAAAAATACAAGAAAAAGTGCAAACCATAAGATGTCTGTACACGTGATGATGATTTAATCCTCGTGACAGTGTGGGAGCAGGAAACCTTAGCCTCATTTCCAGACGTGCAAACTGAGACCTGCAGATTTTGTGGTTTGCCCAAAGTCACAGTGGTCACCGCGTGCTATGAAACAGAGCCATCTGCCACCTGGGCCCATGCTCTCTTTTCTGTAATGTGGTCTGGTTTGATCCCCCAGACCTTCAGTATCCCTGAAATTCTACAGCTTCGGGCAATGAGGTCCCGGCACCTCACGTAATCCTCGTAATCCTCGTGAGTCCGTGGCTCTTCTGTCAGTGTAGGCACGCCTCGGCTCTATGCCCTTTGCAAACTGACTCGAGCCCCAACAATAGCCCCAGGAGGAAGGTACCATTATCGCCTTCACTTTGCAGATGAGGACAGAGGGGATTGGAAACTTGCGAAGGTCACACAGCTGTTGCTAGAGCTGGGACTTGACCCAGGGGGCCGCCCCCTAAGGGCACACTCTTGTCCACCTTCCGGAGAGCCTTCCCCAGGCAGCCCACCATGCTGCTGCATTGCTCTGCTTACAGGACTCCTTATTCCGATCCAAGTCTGCTGCCCTAGAAGGTCTAACTGTAGTATCAGTTTTGTTCTCCAGGGCAGAAAAAGTCCACCCCCTTTTAGACACAATGGTGCTTTCCCCTGCACACTTTGCTCTTTGCCCGCACCTGAATCTCATCTTCCACGGGTTCTGAGTTCCCTGTCTTTTGCTGTTGGTGGGCCTTGGGGATCCTGAGCACAAGAGCTTCTAGACTACTGTTGGGCCCTTTGCCCTTTCTGGGCTTCCGGCTGCCCTGGGCGCTCTATACCAGGCATCCCTTTGGCTGAGAGCAGAACAGTGGTTGTCAGCAAGGACTGGGTGTCACCCCAGGGCCCAGGCGCAGAAAGGGAGTCCTGTCAGCCTCCTGCCCCTGCCCTAGGACCCGCTCGAGTGGGAGTCCCCCTGACTCCAAAGTTGGGACAGGCTTTGTGCAGTTCCTTGATGGCAGGGCTGTGGGTGTTGTCCCTTTAGGGGCCCCCCAGGGGAGGGGTGGGGGATGCAGGCCAGTGGGGCATGGGTTGGGCCTGGAGCCAGAGAGGAGCTGCAAAGCCACCAGGGCTAAGTCAGGTGCTCTCTGTGCCTGCGAGTCTGGCACCTCCCACCCTCCCAGCAGAGAAAACAGCCCTGAGGCAGAGGAGGCCCCACGGGAGGGGGAGGAACCCGCTTCAGTTTTCAGCTGGAGACCCGCAGCTCCGAAAGGGCCCATTGTTCCGGGTCCCTGGGAAACCGTGGGGTGGGGGTGGGAGTTATCAGAGACTCTTGTAGGAGCTGCAATCTGCATTTCATTTTATGGATTTATATTTGCTTTGTTCCTTTCCCTTTGTTTTCCCAGAGTTGCTTTTGGTGTAAATGTTTCTTTTGAAAATTTTTCAATAACACGAAGGAGAGAAGGCGGCCTCCCCCAGCCCTGTTCCATCCTGATGATTCCTAAGTGGCAGAGCCTAGCCAGCCACGCCATCCCCAAGCGGAAGGTGGGCAAGAGTGAGCTGCAGGAGGGATGGGAAGGGCCGGGGTTACTGAGCCCCTTTTAAGTGCCAGGAGCTCCCGGTGCATAATCAGATTTTATTCTCCCCATGTGCTGCAGGTAAACTTGATTTTTCTCATTTCATTTTTCTGATGAGAAACACTGAGGCTCAGAGGAGTCAAGTCACTTGGACTGCCTCCTGGTAAGTGGCAGAGTCCAGACTGGAGCTCAAGTCTGACCCCAAAGCCTCTCTCACCCCCGTGGGGCCTCTGGACGCAAAGGGGAGAGGCAGGACTGCTCCCGTTCTCTGGCCCAGAGCTGACTCCCCCAAAACCCCTTCTTTTCTCATCCCTTGGAGGATTATGTGTTTCCCCGTCTATGGGCTCAACCCCTCCCAGCAGGGTGTATGAGAGCACATCCTCAGAAGTAAGACATGTCAGTGGGAAAGAAGAGGAAACAGAATGTCAGAGTCTGGAGGGCCCAGCCCACCTAGGCAGATATGCCCGTCGGCCAGGCTCTGTTCTCAGGGTCCCTTGGAAGGGCACACGTGATGGGAGGTCGTCAGTGGGCATGGGGTGTTCCGGCTGAACCAGGCACACATCTCTCTGTTCACCTGCAGAGGGAGTATTGTCCAGGGGCCCCGTGCAGGTAGATTTAATTGTGGCCCACACCCCTAGTCACTCCTCGTCTGTCTGCTCAGCCAAGCCAAGGGGTCTGAGTGTGTGGGACTCGCAGAATGACACCACCCTGGGATGTCAGAACTGGAGGGCCCACTGGGATTATCCCATCCAACCTCCCTATGTAACAACACAGGGGGAAGTGAAGTCCCACAGCCGGGCCGCCTAGCCTGCCCCAGATCCCAAGGCTCTGGGAGAGCAGCCCATTCCTTTCCCAGTGGCTTAACAGCTTGAGTGTCAGTCACATCACCTGGTTCTGGCTCAGACTCTTCAGGAAGGGTCCAGGGATTCACATTTTAACCCCCTCCTCCAGGCGATTCTTAGGCACCCATAGAGTTGAGCCTGGTGGCTAGGCCATGCAAATGGGATTAAACAAACTTGTTCTTATGGTGTTTCATTAAGCAGGGCTAAGGGACTGGCCTTAACCACCCTCCTGGGTCCACAGGAGTGCAGAGGGCGGTGGCCCAGCTGGTGGCCAAGTAGGCTGAATGAGGCCCAAAAGGTTACCATTAGAGGGCTCTGTACCCTCTGGCTCAACACAGTCCGCTCAGCCATGTCACTCCTTTACGTCCCCTACCTGGAAACCTAAAGTTTGCCCCTTTTAATGGAACGACAAGGACTGGCCAAAGAGTTGAAAGACCTTGGCTCTAGGTCCAGCTCGGATGCTCACTGTGGAAGCCTGAAGCACTAACACACATCCCCGCACAGGCCTCGTTTTCCCGGGTGTAATGAGAGCTTGCACTGATGGTCTCCTGCCCTTTCCTGCTCTCACATTCCAGAATCCTGTGACTCATCGGTGGTAGGCCCGCCTCAGTCAGTTGGTGTCCTCCACCGCATCCATATAGGCCCCAATACCCGGACCCGGAAGATGCTTAACAGAGGTTTATTATCAGAAGAAATTAATTTGGAGGTGTAAGCAGGACTTGTGGGAGTTTGTTTTAGTCGGAGACTGACTCAGGGGCCATAGGCATGCAGGAAAGATGTTCTCCTGGGAGACGTGTTACATGAGCAGTTTACTGAAAAGCAGTGTCTCGGAACCTTGTTTTATCACAGACACGTGGCCCTGTACAAGCGTGTGCTGAAACAGTTGACTGGAAACGAGCTGCTGAAGCTGGTAGGGGGAGACGGCAAGGTGCCCCCGTCGAGTGGGGGGACAGACACCAGGCAGCAGTGTGAGCTGGGAGAGAGGCAAATGACCTTCCAGATACACACTTGGCTGTGGTGAGCTGGCTTCAGAGACACATACTGGGGCTATCCTGATTTATTTATTTACTTTCAAAGTGTATTTCTTTATTTGGGGAGGGGAGAGAGAGAGCTTGAGCAGGAGGAGGGGCAGAGGGAGAAGCAGACTCCCCGCTGAGCAGGAAGGGCTCGATTCCAGGACCCCGGGATCAGGACCTGAGCCCAAGGCAGTCGCCTAACCGACTGAGCCACCCAGGTGCCCCAGCTATCCTGATTTAAAAAGAGCCATGGACTTTGGGGCTATATTGCATGAGACACATGGAAGGAATTACTGCAGCTGCTTGTGGCTTCATGGAAGGGTGTGCTTGACTCAAGGCCGGGCTAGAAGGGATCCAGAGCCCTATGTGGCTGCCGAGTCAGTGCTACCGTTTCCCCAGAGAAGGTAATGCCTGCTTTCAGGAATAGGGACCATCATCCCGGAGCTCAGAGCCGACACTGGTGCGTGTGGGATGCGACTGGGTTCTCGCGGGCTAATTGAAGACCACGGAGTCTGTAGCCGGCTGCCCAGGTGAAGGAACTCCAGGAGGGTGTCATCTCAGCCCGAACCAGCCCCCAGCTCTGCCTGCCTAGCTTTGGGGCCCACCCGAGGGGACTCACGAAACAGCTCAGCGCAGCGATATGCTTTACAACTATATGCGGTAACATTAGTCTTTACTTTCTTCTGTATTCTTTTGTGTCTTCTCCGAATTCTCTACCTTGGAAGTAAAGTTACTTTAGATTCAGAAGATAATCCGTATTTTAGAAAACCAGTTTTCAAAATAAACAAACAAAAAAAAACGCCCCAAAACTCATCTTGTTTTCAAATGAGAGAGACCCATTCAGGAAAAAGAAGGTGGTTTGATATGCACTCAATCGTGGAAAAGGTCAAGAAAACAACTGTGTTCCTCCTTTCTCAGACAACCGTGCTCCTTCCTCTAGCTACTGACCGAAAACTTGACACCCAGGTGCTTCTTACTGTCAAAATGTGCCGAGGGTTCAGGATAAGAGATCCTGCTCTCACGCCCCGGCCCAGCCTGTGGGTCAGACTTACACGTGTCTGTTGCACCGGCTGAATCTAGAAGGCAAGGTAAAAACCTCACTGGGCACTGAGTCTGGTGACTCACATCCCCCATACCTGGGAGTCAGTGACAGCAAATTGCAATCCCCTGGAGCTCACACACATCTGTGAAGCAAAATCCTTGCAAGCAGAGCTGCTAGAAGCACGTGTGCATAGCAAAGGAAGATTCTGCAGGTTGCCTGAACCAAGGAAGGCACCCATGTTGCACTCTTGGCAAACTAGGAACACGGCCCCGAATTCCATGACTATTTAGTGGGTTAAAGTTACAGTCACAGTCCGCCATACCAGTAGTGAGCACACTGTATACTTCCATACTGGTTGATAAATAGCCTCCTGGCCCAGCTGCCTCGGGACCCTGTCCACAGTCTGGCTGGGGTCCTGCGCACCCCAGTTCTTGTCTAGGGCTAAGGTCCATTCTCACTGCTGGCATGGATCAGCTTCCTCACAGTCCTGCTGGACACCACCTTGGCTTCCCCAGGTATCCAGAAGACCAGTCTATGCTTTGCTTACTCCTGACCCCAGGAAACCCTAGGTAGGTGCCTCACGAAAGTTACTCTGAGATTCACCAGACTGTTGGCCCCGTGAGCCAGCCTGCCACAGCCCTCATCCCTGTATCTTTCCTGGCAGGAGTGGGCCCAACCCAGCTGGTCCCTGAGGCTGCAGCTGGACATCATCAGCCACTGTTCTCTGGAGTCCTTCTTAGATGGCTTCCCATTGCACAACACGCAGCCTCTGGGAGATTCAGGCTCTGGGAGAACTGGGAAGAGAGTTTCCATTATCACCCTGGTACACATGGGATGTTGCTAGAGCAGGGACTAGAGAACGGTTGGCACTAGCTCAAGGGAAGAGGATTTATGTGGAAGATTCAGGGGAGCCTCAAGGACATGTAGGCACAGGAATCATACTAAGGTTTTGCCTCCGTCCTTCTCAAGCTCTAGGTGGCTCTGTATTCAAGGCAACTCTAGTTTCTGAGAAGCAGACATCCAAGAACCTTCCCTCGAGCTCAGGGGTTGCAAGCACCAATCCTGACCTTTGCCAGGCAGGTAGCATAAGCGTGAGGCTGGCCAGATGGTGCAGAGTAAGGCCTGGTGGAGTTTGGTAGACAGGAGAACACAGGGCCCCCAGAAACAGGACGCTGCTCCCAGGCTCTCACTCACTGCGGCTGGACAGGCCCTGCGTTACAGACTTTCTGGCTGTGTGTTTATGTGACATCTCCCCAGTTGTAAAGACTGGTAACAGATTCACAGAAATATGGCTCATTATGTGGTCATACACCATGACAGTCTATTCCATGACTGCCCGTTATGCAGCTTTTTAATTGCTCCTCCTTTGACCTGACTCGTCCTCTCCCAGTTGCTGAGTTCTTTATTTAATTGCCATCGAGGCTCCTAAGAAAAGAAAGCTAATTGGCCTGGCTCAACCTTTTGGATCAGATCAGGCCAGGCCATGATTGGTTGCCTTTAGGTCAACTGCCTCTTCCTGCCTCGTCCAATCAGCTGTAGCCAGCCAGCAAGAGGGCATCTGGGGACAAAATGGGGTCTCTCAGGAGGGTTTATGGAGCTAGACCAGTTCCCCCTTTATACAGGCTGCAGTTGGGGGGCCTAGCAAACATGTTGGGGGCACGCGTGTTATCTCAATCCCCAAATCCCCTGTATTTGTCAGGGTTCTCCAGAGAAATAGAATACATGCAGTGATAGATGTATGTTAAGGAATTGGCTTGTGCAATTGTGGGGGCTAACAGGTTCAAAATAGGGTGGGCCAGCAGGCTGGAAACTCAGGCAGAAGTTTTTGCTGCCTTCTTAGGGCAAACTTTCTTCTTCTCCTCCAGGAAACCTCAGTTTTTGCCCTTAAAGTCTTCAATTGATTGGACGAGTAACCTCCTTCGCTTAAAGGCAACGGATCATAGATGTCAACCACATCTACAGATGACCTTCACGGCAGCACCCGGGTTAACGTTTGATTACACACACGGGCACTGTAACCTAGCCAAGTTGACACTACGAACTAATCGGCACACAGCCCCAGAAGGGAGATCTTGCTTCTCCCATTTGACAGATGGAAAAACTGTGGTCAAGGAACATGCCTATGGTCAAAAGAGTGGTGTGCGTCAGAGCCAATTCTGTGCTTGGCTCTATTGTCTCCAAAGCCGACCCCTTATCTCCTGCACCCTCTGCCTCTCGGGTCAGAAATCTGAGTAAATCTGAGCTGGCTGTGTAGACTTTCTACGCTCTGAGAAGTGCTTTGGGGAAGATGCATTTCAGCTTCCTTCCGAGGTAACATTTGCTTCTCCCTTTTTTCCTTTTTTCCCATGACTCCTCACATTTCCCCCAGTCCCCATACCCAACTGACGAAGTGGTTTCCTTGTCTACTAGTAAAATGATAAAGAGGATTTAAACGGCTCTCTTCCCCTCTTGAAAAAGCTTTCTTCCCATCAGTTAGAAGTGGGAGGAAGAATGCAAGAAAACAGGCCAGCATTTCTAGCTTTTCAAGCTGCTTTTCAATAATAAGGAAAGAGGCAAAGAAACCCCCAGAAGTGGGCCTGAATTGTGCTAAGGATCTTTCCTCCCAGAGAAAAGCCTCTGCTTCCCAGAGGGGGCTCAGTTATTTATTTAATCAGCTTGCTGGAGTACCTTCTCCAGTAAAAGATTTTTGAGCTGGAGTGGCCCTGAAGTTGGGGTCTCCCGTGGAGCGCATGCTGTGATAATAATGGGGTTGATAACGATGACACTTTTACACGTGCACATTGCGTTCATGGCTTAAAACGCACTGACTCATGCAGTGGAGGCATGCTCCATGTCGCTGCTGGATTTCTCTCGTCCCAAGGTCCTGAGTTCCCAGCAGGCATGCCAAGAGAAATCTCTGGTGTCTCTGGGAGATGGGAGATGGTGCATTCTTGATTCATAAAAATTCCTAGAATGTAGGAACAAGAAGGACCTTCCACTCAACTCTTTTTTTTTTTTTTTTTTTTACAGATGAGGAAGCTGAGGCCCAGAGGGCCTGATCAGGAGCTGTACTTCAGGATGGACCGGTCTTTCTTTCCCCGTAAAACTCTCCTGTCAGACCTGTTTTGGGCTGCCCGAGGAGAAGAACGTGCACCCAGTCTCCTGCGGCAGGCAGCAAGCTCTATAAAAAGGATGATCTGTGTGTTTATTCTGTCTCCTGTTATCTTTGGCGTGGCTTTGCATGCCAGTCCTTATCCCTTTACAGAGCTCGGGCCAGTGTCTCCGCGGTGGATTAGGGAAAGGGCAAGGCAGGCCCTCGGGAGAGCGGGACCTATGGAAAGTTCTTAAGAGAGTGAATAAAAGGAGGTGAGCCAGTGGAGACTGAGGAGGAGTCAGAGGGAGAACTGGGGGGGGGGTGAGAAAGTCGTTTCTCGGGGCTCCCCCCAGCAGAACAGCCTTCCTGACAGATTTTCCTTATTTGTCTCTAAAGGGGATTTCAGATCATTCAAGATGGACTCAAGTGGTTGCCAAGGCAACAGTGTTACAGTCGTCACTGCCATGGAAACCCTTTCTGTGGCATAATATAAATATTTTCCTTGAAGAACGAGACGGGGAGCTGAGTGGGTGACAAGTCATTTTCTAATGCTCACGGGCTGTGGCCAGAGCGTGCAGTGGATGGGAGGAAGGAGAGGACCAAATTAGCTCAGATTCTATATGATTCACAGAACAGCCTGGTTTTATTTGTTTGTTTTTAGACACAAGAGCCAAAAAAAAAAATGGAGGGGGGGGTGGCAAAAATGTTGACAAAAATAGTCGATAGTTCTGAAGTGGAGAGAGGTAAAGCATTTCCCATTCTCTGGTTTTTCTCAGGGACGGTCTATTAGACTAGCCCCTCAGAAGAGGTGGGGAAGGCGTTTTAAAGAGTTTCCAAAGCCTCCTCTTCCTCCTCGGGAAGGATGAAGCTTTAGGGGAGAGTACAGGAGTACCAGAGACTTCTAGGAAGCAGGAGCTCAGGTAGTGACCAAAGAGAAGGGACGTTTTTTGCCCTCGTGTGCGGTTTCAGAAGTGAGAGCCACAGAAAGGCTGTCCCCCACGCACCAGGTACCGTGACCACGCCAACACTCAGCTTCCCCAGGAGAAATACCTGTCACCCACGTGGGGAGACAGGACCAGAGAGATGATCTCCAAGGTACCTTCCAACGCCAGACTCTAGGGGTCCCCGGTTCTGCCCTCAAGAGTTCTAGCATCATAAGGGTCATTGGTCCTGTATTCAAAGATGCTCGGAGCTTACTACGCTGATTGCTTGTTATTTTAATTGAGTGGCAAAATGAGCCCCAAGGGCTGCAGCTGGGGGCCAGCTGGAATGACCGGTCACTGCCCTGCTGCTGGGCTGCACTCTCTAACTTCCCTCCCTCCTAGAACACTAATGGCAAGGCCTCTGCCTGGCTGTCCTCCAGGTGGTTTCTGTTGTGGGAGATTTGCTGGCTTCAGTGACTGGTAGGGGAGCGGGGCCTGAAGGCCAGCACCATCCCTCCTGAAAGCTTGCCGGCCGCTCTGAATTTCTTTGCTGTGTGCTAAGAGGAGGAGAATACAGTGGTTCTCTCTCTAGTCAGGGAGCCTTGGC
Organism: Ailuropoda melanoleuca; assembly: GCF_002007445.2. Lineage (NCBI taxonomy): Eukaryota > Metazoa > Chordata > Mammalia > Carnivora > Ursidae > Ailuropoda > Ailuropoda melanoleuca. The sequence continues at coordinate 77,840,786 of NC_048218.1, forward strand.
CGAGGGGCCTGGCCCTGCCGCTGACCTTGCCGCTGCTCTCCACAGAAGGGTGAAGAGGGAGGCTGGGTTTGCATGGACACTCACTCTGTAACAAGGTGAAGAAATCGGCCCGAGAATGTTCGGAATGCTCATTCCAGTTATCTCCAGCTCCTGGGGTGGTGTCTGGGAGTGCTCTCAATTGTGTGGTATTAGGAAGGGGTTTTCAACCCCTCAGCGCAGGGTTCCTGTCTGCACTGGGGGACTCACAGTTGATGGAGCAGACGGTAACCAAATCTATGAAATGACTTCAGGTTTGGAAATGGGCCGTGTATACTTACTTAGCAATTCTCAGAATGCTGAGGAACCCTCCTCATAGCAAGACTGAGAGAGTGTTAGGGTATATAAAAGAGGAACCATCTCTTTCATCACGTAGTAAAACGTAGTAAAGACCATGTCTGCTCCAGGACACGGCTGATTTTGCTTTAAAGGAATCATCAGGTAGACTCATGGATGATGGATTCTTGGCAAGATTTTTTTTTCCTCCTGGTGACAACAGCTTTATTGCTGTTTTTTGGTGTATATAATCAACACATGTTCTTTCGAATAATTCTAACAACATTCAAAAGTGTAAGAAAAAATTTTAAAATTACTTAAAATCCCACCACCCTGAGATGATCCCATTAACCATTTGTTGATGATATTTTGTATATACGTAAACATGTATCATCTAACATAAATGAGATTGTTTCATGCATACTGTTTTTGATTTTGGAGATTTTTTTTTCTTAATGTAGTCTTTTGCTAGCTGACCTCCCTGCTTCCCTTCTGCATGCCTCTTCTCCTGCATCAACCAGCCTTCCCATTCCAGGCAACCCATGACAACCAGCTTGTGTGCCAGGCCCTAGGATACAGACCGGGGAGGGGGGAAAATATGAAAAATATACTCTAGAAAATTCCCCCAAGTGTTCTGATATAGATCGAACTCCTTTTATTAACTGAGTTTGTGGTAAATTGTTACTTTTATTTATTTTCCTTTTGTTTGGATTTTAACTATGGTTTTTGTTGGCCACTTGAAAAAATGTTATCAAATATATGGTTATTATATCCCCATGGATTCTTCTATTTCTATCAGAAAGACTCCAAAGGGAGGGACTGTTGGATGGAAGAGAATATGTATTTCTTATTTTAGAAAATAGAACAAAGTTGATTTACAAAAGAGTTACTATCACATTTCTACTTACAATGAAAGACAGCATATGGGGCGAGACTTACCCTTGACCTTCTCATAAGTAGCAGCTGTTTTCCTTCTCTTCTACTTTCTATCATTCTGGTTGAAGCTAAGGCGATATAATTTTTAAATGTTGCATGTCTCTGATTTTTAGGGGTGTCGGGCATATGTTCATAGATCTATTGGCCACTTTGCTTTCCTGTAAATTGTCTTTTCACAGATTTTGGCTTTTCTTCTCTACACTTCTTAAAATACTTTTTAGTCTGAAATAATTTTAAACCAAGTACAGCCAGTCACATGATCGGTTGAGGATGTCAGCCTTGATCACTTGACTAAGGTGGTATCTGCCAGGTTTCTTCCCCACGAAATTACTATTTTCCCCCAAGTTCAGGGTTTCTTTTGACCTCAGCTGAGCCACAGTTTCCCACTCTCAAGTCAAATCTGGGTATTTGTATTGTATTGTACAATTGTACGGTAGTGTGAAACTGACACTCCGTATTTCCTTATTTTGGCTATGCAAATATTTTTCACTGTTGAGCCAGGCAGTGAGTTAGATTAAGTTTTCATTCTTGTATAGCCCTTGGTTTTTCTTAGACTTTATAATTAATTTGTTTTGTATTTGCCCACTTTCCTACCATCTACTTTCACCATCAAACATTCCACCATCCTGAATTATTCCAGTCAAAGTTCTTATTTCTAAAGTTCTTATGTTCTTATTTTGAGACGTAATATCATTTCTTATGTGTCCTGTATTGTTTCCTCCAGTTTCCTTTTGTTTTCTAGAGATTTTGTCTCCCCATGTGAGAAGCATTCGTCACATGTCATATCCTGGGCTATCTATTCCTTTTAAGAGCAAAGCACTAAAAAGGCACTACGAAGCTCCATGGTTTATGGATAGAGCCTGTCAACTGATTCACTTTTCTTTAGAATTTTCAAACACTGAGCCACATTTTGCAGACTTTCAAAGAATCGTTCCTGTTTTCAGACCAGAGTCCGATCCCTCTTTCTCAGCAGAGCCTCCAAATCCTGAGCCTTTCAGGACACTGTCGGTTCTACCTAATTCCAGAATTTTCTATGACAGACTCTTAAGTTATAATTTACTCCTTTCTGCTAAGTCAGTGATCTACCCATCCTCCAAAAATTCATCTAAATGTCATGTCTGTTGTTGCTGCCCTGTATGTCCTTGTATCCATTTTTATTCCTTTACTATCATTTTGGCAACATTTTGGTAGGGTAAAGAAATGAACACCTGTGGCCAATCAGCTTTTTAAAACTGAAATTCATCACGTGAGTTCTAAAAACATTGAGCCTCAAAAAAGAAAGCAATCAGGTTTTGATTCCTTTCTCCCAGAAAGCTCCTTGCCACTTGCACAATCGTGTCTATTTACTCCTCAAGGAGATCATTTCCCTAGACCAAAAGCTATGAGTAGGAAGATTTTTAGCAACTCAAAGACATATCCTGTTATATTAACAAATGGAGGGGATGGGGAGGGCGAGATGGGGAGCAAACAAGATGTTGGAAGGCACTGGAAGGAATGGAGCCAAGGAAGCAATGAGAGATTACATAGACTAGAGGAGATGAGAGGAGTGGAGAGGTCAGTACCACCTTAATTCTTTAAATCTCTCCTACTTTCCATTCTTAATATCACTGTCTTAATTTACTCATATATTGTCTTATACCTGGACTGTCACAATGGTCTCCCAACAAGTGTCTCTCCCTTCACTCTTGGCTCTCAAATCCATCCTCCATATGGTTGTGTTGTGCCCTTGTTTAAAATCATTTATTGGCTTCCATAGCTCTCAGGATGAGCTCCAGGTCACTCCTGCGACATACAAGGCCATCTGTTACCTGGGCCCTGTTTGCCTCTCCAGCCTTATCTTTCTCTACTTTTTGCCATGAATTCCTTATAGCTTTTCCTTACCCAAATCTGCTCATGTTTTCCCTCCAACTTGGGCTGCTCCTTGACTGGTTAATGCCTGTTCATTCTCTAAGATGCTCAGACATTTATCACCTTCCTGAGGCCATCTATCCCTGGGCTGTGTGCTCCCCACTGGGCTCTCAAGACAACCATTGCCTCCATGTCCAACTTGTGCACATGTGTGTGCGCTCATGCACGTATGCATGTGTTTAAATGGTTATTTGTTTACTGTGTGCTTTCTAGTCTGTGGGGTTCTCAAGGGAAAAAACTGCATCTTGGTCTTTGATTATCTATCATTTCATAAAGTACTTTGAACATTACAGACACAGTATTGAATAAGTGAATGAATGAATGAGTGAATGAATGAATTGTGGAAGGAGTCATCTAAATGGGGTGCCTAAAAAAATCTTCCAATCAGGGGGCTGTCTGTAGGTGGAGTTCAGCCCTAACCAGTAGAGCCAAACATGAAGAACCTTGTTGAATAAAATAAAATAAAATAAAATAAAATAAAATAAAATAAAATAAAATAAGAAATTGCCTTATCTTATTCCAAAATAAATTTCTGATGGGTCAAAGACTTGACTTAAAAAGAGAGAAAGAGTCATAAAAGCACAGAAGAAACGATGTGAGAATTTTGTACATTAGAGTGGAGAATGTTTTTTCTAACCATGAAATAACATCTAGAAAAGTTAATTCTGATGGTTCATCTATATCCTTTTTTTTTTTTTAACTACATGGGGGGGAAAAAGCCATAAATAAAGGGAACAGACTAACTGGGAAAACTATTTGCAACATGCATACCAAAGGGCCAATTTCTGTGTTATAGAAAGAGCCATAACAATAAGACTTATAATCCAATAGAAAAACAGGCAAAGGTCATGTGCAGGTAGTTTGCATAAAAGAAAAGATAAAGGACATTTGAAAGATGCTCAACTTTATTTAAAATAAGAACAGTATAGATTAAATATTTGGAGATTCCACCTTCAATCAGGTTGGCAAAGATCAAGTTGGTTTGGCAAAGGTGTGGAGAAACAAGCATTCCCACACAGTGTTGGGAGGGATGTAAATTTATATAACTTTTTTAGAGGACAATTTACCAATCTCTATTAAAATTGAAAATGTACATACTTTGGATCTGGCACTTGTACCACAGGATGTACCTAAGGTCGAGGAGTATAAATTCAGGGACACCAGGATATCTGATTAACAGATGTTGAGTAATTAGCAGATACTGAGGGCATGGTCCGTACAGAGCACCGTGTTAAGTGCTAGAGATACAACAATGAGCACAAAAGACAAGCCTCCTGCTCTCAAGAAACTTGTAATCTATGGGGGCACAGAGACGTCGGTTAGATAGTTGTGTTATCTAGATGGGTCTATGAGGGTCTGCAAGAATGTACCTAAACGGAAACTGACAGGGGTCCTGGAAGGCTTCCTGTGTAAGACATATTGCCACTGTGAGTCACATTCAGAGGGCTCAAGTTTGGTGGGAGACAAAGCCAAAAATCACAGCACACATTTTCAACCGTGGTTTGACATAACCTAAGGGGCTTAGGTAACACACATTCTTAGCCCTACCCTTTTCCACCTTTTCTACCTTGTCAAAAATTAATGCAATTTAAAGAAGGAAGGAGGATAGGAAGGAAGGGCACTTAGCTTCTATGAGCTTCAATTTCATTATCCGTAAAATAGGAATAATAGCACCCTGTAGGGTTATTGGAAAGGTTAAATAAAAGAATGAGTGGGTCTCTACCAAGGGGGAGCGATGCAAAAAGATTGACTTGTTTATCCAAGTCATTTGAGGCGGGATAATTAACTAAGCACTAAGAACTCATCCTGTCCTTAGATAAAACCACATTTAAACCATCCCACGCAAGGGAGAAATTTTCTTTCTTTTAAGATCTGAAGAAGAAAACATACAGCATTTTTATAAACCAATCCAGGGTTTAAAAGTAAACCAATTCTCTGTGTGTTAGAATAATAAGATCTTAGACCTAAAAACCTAGGAAATAATAGAACATGGGGAGCAAATCTAAGGACTTGCCCGAGGTAATCCCCTTGGTGCATGGGGGCATTATCTCTCCATTGTGTCTGTTTTCCCCCTTAGTTGGCCTAAATCCTTCTGCTTCACATTTTTTCTTTTGTTTAGAATATCTCCTCACCATTCCTGTAACCGTCCATATGCCCAGGCATTGGAGGAGGCTGGGGCTAGAATAAGATTAATAGCCTCCATGCATCCTACCTTCAAAGGCTTTAAAATTGCAGGTGCAAGAGGCAGACGTGCTGACAATTAGAAATAAAGTGCTTTCTTTTGTGGCATGGGAAGAATCTTTGAACATACTTCTCTATGGAATAAAAACTATTTTTATATGTTGAATATGCTAACTGTATTTAAGTTAATTTTTAAAATCTTGCTTAATTTACTATTTACATCATCCGCCTGACCCTTACAGACATTTACATTTGTGCTCCCAGCTAATAGCTTCTAACTGACAAGGCACAGGAAGATCTGCAATTTCCCTCTTCCTATCTGTGAGGAAGGGAGGGAGCAGGTATGACTAATAGCTACCATTTCACAAAGCTCTGCTGGGGCCAGAGAGAAAGTGGGGGCGTTCCATGCTCGGTGCACTGGGAATAGCCCGGGGTTTGAACTCGTCCTCCTCGGCTTGAATCCTGGCCCCACTACTTCCTCTGGGATTTTAAGCAATTGTCTGTCTGAGCCTCAGTGTGCTCTTGGGCAAATTTGTGGATGATACCTCCGATTTTGTGGGGCTGATGCAGACTAGACATACATATTAAAAGTGGAGCGGGGGAGGCGTTTGGTGGCTCAATGCCGCTGTTCCACAGTTCTGCGCTGGTATGGCAGTGGTAGCTCGGACCCAGGCCAGCTCCGGGCCCAGAGCGTCTTCCTTGCAGTGTTTTGAATGCTTTGGGGAATTCTGCTTGTACCTTTTGGTGTTAGGATGGTTTGGATTGCCAAGAGAGATTTAAAAACATCTTGAAAGTGTTTTGTGACAATCAGGTTTAATTCATGCTAAAAGAATTAGTAGGAGACTCACTCCTTCTCCTGCTCATTTTCCTCCTCTTTAATGTTCAGGCACAGGGGACCTGAGTGGGCTGCAGCCTCAGGGATTCTCTGTGCAGTCCTTGCTGGTGCTTTTGCAAGGGCAGAGGGAACAATGCTGGGCTGTAGGCATCAGCGTTCATGGCTGTGAAGTCCTTACTACCGTGGTTCTCATACTTGAGTGTGTATTGAGATGGGGGGGCATGTGTTAAAGATGCAGATTCAGACCTGCTGAATTAGGAATTGGGGGGGGGGGGGGNCTGATGCAAGCGGGTCCTCCAGCAGCACTTTGAAAAACAGCCCCTTCCCCCCCCCCAACCCCATCCCCTCCTTGCATCTTCCACAGAAGGGTTTTGACTTACAGTCACACCATCTCTTCTGGAACTTCTTGGAGGCAGTCCTTGCCTGTGCTGGACTGCTGTGACACTTGGAACGGTTCTTCCTCACACCCACACTTCCCCACTACTTCCCCAAGCTGTTCTTCACAGAGCTGGTCTTTCTTTTCTCATCCGATGGGCCTTCAAATACCCAAAGCCAAGATCCTATCTGTGACCCATCCCCCCCACGCCTCAGCAGCCCACGGGTACCGAGTCCCAGGAGTGATTCCAACCCAGCTGTGCTGGTTCTTGTCCCTTTGCAGGGCATGTCCCCCACCAGATCCAAGTTGTCCTCCATTCCCATAGCCTCTTGCAGGTGTCTTTTCCTTCCTGCCTGACCCTATCAGTGCAAAGCGGGAAGCCCCTTGAGGTCAGGATACCCGGTACCTCCTTCTGCCGGCATCCGCAGTGAAGAGCCGGTTCCAGGACCCCAGACCTGCGGTCCCAAGGGGCCAGAGCAGCTGGGTCTTCCCGGAGAACTTGGTGGTCTAGCAACTGGCTGAATTTCCCTTCAGAATGGTGTGTTGCGGGGGGGGGGGGGGTTCTCTACACCTCAGGCTCCCTGAGAGGAATGGCTCCTTAGGCTTCTGCCTGCAACCTCCCTTTGCCAGGGCTTGAGCTGGGTCCAGGAACGGATCCATCTCGTTCTCCCCCGGCCTTCCCTCTGAGACACTGGCTTCTTGGCTCATTGACAGAGAAAAACCCCAGCAAACTGATGTGTGGGGACCACTTTACCACTCGGTTACGCATGCGCAGACTTGCCGAAGTCCAGCCCGGGATCCACATGGTGTCCCTGACCCTCTCCCGCAGGCAACGGGCGTGGCCGGTGCAGGCACGAAGGACCCACCTCACGAGGGGCTCTGTGGCAGGTTGAATGCCCTGCCGTCACTGCTGTGAATTCTTCAGCATTGCATCTCGGAACACATGCTTTGTGGATGAAGTCTGATGGGACAGTGGAGCAGAGTGTGTGCGCAGAGAAGACGCCAGGGAGGGGGCACCGTGATGTGCATGGTCCCAAGTCGGCTGCCGCTGGCTGGGCAGCCTGGGGAGGGTGCTGGGCCAAGACTGGTGGCGATGACAGTGCCAGTAGTAGCAGAAGCAGTAGTGGTGGCCAGGCCGCCAGGCCCGGGGCGGGGGGGAGGGGCGGGCTGTGCATGAGGGCAGCAGCAGCACAGCTGGTGGGAGGCCAGCTTGCCTGTCTGGTCCCGGAACCCATCCCCGGAACATCTGCACAAATATTCAGTCTCTGGCCTGAACTCTGAGATAGGAGCTGCCAAAGCTCAGCCAGTAAACTGTCGGTAAATTATTGCAAAATAAAAGCACACACATTGCAAGAAAGCATATTGCAGTTACTAGAATTCTTCAAAGAGCTTGACAACTCGGGTTTCGAGAACTGCTACAACATTGCAAAGTAAATAGGCACAGCCTTAGAGTAGACACGCTCCATGGAAAAGACCACTACTTTCATAGGAAGCTTTAGATGAACCAATTTTCAACAAGAAAGTCAGCTGTAAAATTAATTTTCCTCATAATTGAAGATACAGTGAGAGAATGCATAAACAAATGTTTAAAATTATATAAAATCATGAGGCCACTTTCAGTTTCTTGTATGACTTTCACAAGTCACAGGAAATATCAGAGGAAACTTTAAAATGCCACCGTATAAAATGACTTCAAAATTAAATTCAGACCACATGAAAGTAGTTTGTATAAAGAGTTAAATTTCTTTAGAAAGATCATTTTGTGCGAATCATCAGTTCTAGGTGTATTAACATATAGATTTCAAAATAATTCATCAGGAATGTATGCCAATGTTGCCATAGCCCATAAAGTCCTCTTAATAGCTCGGCAACAGCTGCATCATCAGAAAGATTATTCTCAAAATTAAAAAGATCAGTTGTCAGCTTGCAGTCTTACATTTGCCAAGAGTAACTCATTGCCTTTAATTACATTGAATAGAAATGAAATCGCTGAAAATATAAATGAATTTGCAGAAAAATCTTATGATCAGTCAATATACCACAGTAATAAAGTATTATTATTTATTGTATTATATAAAATGACATCCAAATGTTATTTTTGCAAATTATAAATGTATGGTGCTCCTCACATACTGTTATCACCCTAATTTTGCTTTATGTTTGATACGTAAAAATAATTTTAAAAGAAAAAGCTTTCTATTGTAGTACCTTTAATGGCCCCTTTTCTCCTGCTCTTTGAACAAGTGGTGCTACATTTTCCTTGTGCACAGGGCGCAACAAATTCCACACATCACCCTGCCCACAGCTCTCCCTGCAGACCACATGGCCAGCTCCTCTGGTGTGCCTTTATGTCCCTGGTGTTGAATCCTGCTACCACCTCCATGCTTGCTAGCTCTCTTTCGTGGCAGTCCTTCCTAAAGAACTGCTTGCAGGCCCCTGCGGTGTTCCTGCCAGTGTGGAGAAGATGCACACTCCTAACTTGCACCCGCCCAGCAGCACACATCCCTTCACACACCGGGGAGTCCAAGCACCTTCCCCGCTTGCTGTGGAGCCACGCCTCGTCTATTCTGTACGTGTGACTGTGGTTTGGGACCCTAGTGACGGCCTTTCCGTTTATCTGATTAAATTCCAAATTTTCCTAGCTTGTTGAGATGCATTTAGACTCAAATTCTGCTCTCTGGTGCCTTGGCTTTTCCTTATAGTTCCAAGGTGTCTCAGATTTGATCAGTGTGCCTCCTGTTTTTATTTTGGCTGCTGATAAAAACGGACTTGCTGGAGGGTGCTACGGAATACAAGAGAACACAGTATCTGCAATGATTTAACTTGCCTCAGGCCCCTTGCCTCGCTGCTCCCTTCTCTCCCTCTCTCACCCGTTTTCCATGCAGCAAATAGGCATAGTGCCTCTTTGAAGGCACCTCTTTCATTATCTTCCCCCTTTTAGGCATTCCACTCAGGATGTCTGCACTGAGGACTAGCTCAGGGTGAAATGGCGAGGCGTGCAAAGCTCTCTCTCTTCCTGCTTCCCTTGTTTTCAAACCTCCAAAGTCACAGGGCAGACAAGAGGCCACTGCTCTCTGCTGTTCCTCAACTGTTGGAGGCACCCTATGTCTTCTCCAAACTGGGATACCACCTACCAAATCTGCAGCAGCAGGAAGGAAAAAGGCAAGTGAAATGCTGAGGTCCTTGGGATTTAATTTCCCTCCTGGGAGAACTTCCTTCAGTCCGATAACGTTGTGCAGAAGACATGGCTTGGGAAGACCATGTTATCTCTCGTATTGGATCCCTGGCAAGTTGGCTATACATCTCACTCAGGTTACAAGGATTACAGAAAAATAATGTCGCAGGGTTGCAGGGTTCTTGTCTCATAACATCAAAAAATGAATCTCACGGACAATAAAGGGTGAAGTGAAGTGAGTTTATTAAGTGAAGGTGAAAACAGAAAGGAAAGGGAAAAAAGCTCTCTTGAGTGAGAGGGGTCCTGAATGGGTTGACACTGAGGGCTTTTATGGTCAGTCTTTTATAAAAAATTGACCAGGGAACGTGGTAATATCTTGTCCATAGCATTTAAGACAAACAAGGCAGATTTGTAAATATCATGAAAATATCCCATCTATATTTAGAACAAACAAGGTGGATTTGTTATGTTCCCTTCTCTCTGATTAATGTCTCATCTATAACATTTCTTCACATCTGAGATTTCTATGAGCCTGGTTAGTAGCCTCTTACCTATCTATCCCTACCCAGCCTTGCCTGTCCCTGACTCAATAAGAGCTTGGGCTATAGATAGACAGGGAGGCAGGAGAGAGTAAGATTTAATTTCCTGTTCCTTTAGATATTATGCCACCACCTTTTCCAGATAGAAACCATTCCATGTGAGTCCTTGCTTCCAGCCTGACTTCTGGCTCCACCTTCCAGACAAGCCGTCTCTTACCTCTGAGTTGGGGTTTACCCACACCTACCAGTTGTAGGGTTCCTTGGCTAGAGCTGATGACCACTCCAATCTTCATGGTACTCTCTAACTCCAGTGTCTGAACTATGCCTGGCCAAAGCCTCAGAACCCACGAACCCCCTAGTTCACTGACCCCAGGCCCACAGCTTTGCTTTATAATTTGGCTTCCATGGATCCCCTGGTTCTTAGCCACCTGATTCCTGGGTCACGACTCCTCTCCAGGTGTAAGCTTCGCTGCTTTGCAGCACAAACTGCCCCCGTTGTCCTGGTGCACCTCCTGCAGCCTCCGTCATCTTCCATGCTGGTGGGACAAAACCACAGCTGCTCCTTCCTCATCGTTTTACTTACAAGCCACGCAAGTTCCTGGGCTGCACTGGTCAGAGTCGCGAACTCCTGGGACGGTCTCTTAGAAAACAGACTCTGCTAAGAATTCCAGAAAAGGTGCTCCCCCGAGTCAACTGGACATTACCCTTGCCATTCTCCTATGAGCAACACGTTCTGCTTTCTTTTGTAGCCAAACCAAACCCCTTCACTTTTACATTGTGGGCTGTGAACAGATAGGCTTTTTGTAAATCAGACAATATCGTAAGTGATCCAGAACGACACTTTATCAAAAGGAGTCCTGGGGAAAATCTTACAAAATCAGAGACTTACCTGCCGTTATTTAACTCTTTCCCAAAGCTGAATTTTTCATGGACTGGTGTCCTTTAAGCAGCACGTGGGTTCTCTGCCACCTGACTGCTCCATTGGCTGCTCCGTGAGACTCTTTGCAGCAAGTCCACGATCAATGTGTCTCGTCCAAGCTGCATGCCTTAGCTACCGCATGGACGCATTTAAGGAAAACCAGTGTTTCGGATGCTACGTTTAAATGTTGAAGGTCCTTCAGAAACATAGCTTTAAAAATGTTCAAATTAACAGTAATTTCAGACGGAGATTCTGCTGTTGTTAAGCACCAGGAAAACAGAAGTTCCGGGTTACAGATGAAATCGCAGTGGCTGCTGTGCTTTCAACAACGTCCCCCTTGGGGCTGGTACTATGTACTCTTGGAAGAACAATCCCGAATCTTAGGCTGCCTATTTGGTAAGTCACCTCTCTGAGCAGACCACTTTGTGGTCTCTCGCTGCAGGCAGCTCGAACACTGGGACAGGGGGTCTGGCTGTGGTCAAACCCTCTGCTCTCAGTCTTGACCTTTTCTGGGGCCCAGACTTAGAAGGGCCCTGGAGGGAGGCCGAGGGTGATGTCTTGAAACCAACAGGGAGTTACAAACTGTGCCTCTGGCCCAAACAGCTGATGTACTTGGCAACTTTTTATCCTACTCAAATAATACCCCCCCTCAGAGTCTGGCCCTTTCCAGTCCCTTTCCTTCAACTCAGAGGCTCCTCAGACCGTCCTTGACATTCAGGGCAAGGGGGGACCTTTGGAGCCAGCATGGAGGTAAAGGGAGCCAGGGATCCCAACCCCCCCCCCCCCGTGCCCTTTTGCATAGAACCTACGCACAGGTGTATTTATTTGAAAGCATCCCAGGGAAGGAGCAGAGGGAGGGCTGAACTGCTGGCTCTCCTGCACCCTCCTGCTTCTGATTTTCCTCCTATCTGAGGGACCATCAGAATCACAGGGCCTGTGCTTCCAATATAAAAGCTGAGACCTTCCATTCTTAGAAGAGTTTTCAAGAAAACACACCTGAGTCCTCCCACATACTACGATCTTCCAAATGGAATAGCAGACCTCTTCTCTACCCCTCCCCCCAACATACGCATGTGCACACGTGTGCACACGCACACACTCACACACACACCTCTTTTTTTCTTTCCAGTGCAGGAGTGTGACCACATGAAGGAGGGAAGGACTGGTCTACACTGGTATCAAGAAGGCTCAGTGGTGCTGTTCTCCCTCTAAGGGGGACAAGTGAGGTTCTGGAGAAATCCAAACCAGTAACTGCTTCCCAGTAGGGCAGGATATATCCAGGTTTTATACTTACTAGCTGTGTGATGTGGAACAAGTTATTGATGTAAAATGGGAAGAATAGTAACAATAGCTTCATGCATGGGTCTGTTATTGTAAGTTAATACCCTGGCTAAGCTTTCTCCGATTATCTCATTTAATCCTCATAACAATCTGGTGAAGAAGATACTGTTTTGATCTTTTATTTTTTTAATGGTGGAAAGTCAAGAAATAAAAATATATTATCACGGACAAAAGTAAATCAATTAATGTTTCTAAATATTATCTCACTACACATAAGACAGAAGAATAAATTATTTTCATGGTTGACAGGGTAGGTTCTCATCCATCCATCCATCCATCCATCCATCCATCCATCCATCCACGAATCCATCCACCTGGGGCCCCACAAGCCCTGTGTTCCTGTTCTGTAATGCTCACCCCACCAATTACTGCTGTTCAAGCCTAGTGTTTGAGGGTTACGGGGAGGACTGAATGACCCAAAGATAAACTTGACATTTGCCCAATGGCCAGGCCAATTTATGAACACAACAGTTCAAGGAGAGGGCTAGGGTAGCCAGCTCCCCCAGAAATTCCACCTGTTGGCCGGGGGCAGTTGGAATTTGCCACAGGTAGGGAAAGGCATCCCCCCTGCCCGCACACTTAGGAAAGCCGCCTAAGTCTGGGCCTCTGTATGTGTGATGCATGAACTTAAACAACTCTTCTTGTCCTCATCTTTGCCTACATCCCTGGTGGGAACAGATTTGTGGTACGCTTTAGATAACAGCCTCACCGCCTTAATTTTATTTATCTGATAAGCTTGACTCTGGAGATACCAGCCGTAGGGTTATGCAAAATAGCATAGAAATCATGAACTCTTCAGCTAAGGGTTCTACTACCCTCGTAACAGGACTGCAGAGCGGCCTGTAACAATTCTGACTTTGGGGCAAAAAACTCATGCAAGGCCTGCACAAGAGGCACCAAGAGAACACTGAGCTGGAAACCGAATCTCCCAGGGCCGTTTTCTCTACTGGCTTCGCAGCCTTCTCCATGCTCCCAGACCAGTCATGGGCAGTGAGTCAGCTCAGAGCAGACACCCCTTGTGGTGGCTGTGGGCGACATGCTTCGTCCACTATTTATTAGAGCGCCTGTTGTCTCCTCTGGGGATGGCAGGCCTAGAGCAGGAGAAGCAGCTGAAGAGTAAAAAAGTAAAAGGTAAGATAAAAAACAAAGGTAAAGAGAAAGGGATAACAATGGAAATGAGCAGAGGTTCTTGTGTCCTGGGTAGGTCGAAGTGCCTAGCTACAAAGATTAATGAGCCCCTTAAGGTCAGAGGTGACAGGAGCTTGATCTTCAGGTGCTCTGATAGGGATTGGGCAGGGAAGGGTTAACCACCAAGGCAGGGAAGGTGGGCCAGCTGCTGGGAGGAGATTGGGAGTGAAAGGAGAGCAGCCAGGCTCGTGGAGGCAGGGATCCAGAAAATCTGGAGGACCTGGCAAAGAGGCGGCAGGTGTTACAGCAAGTGGGAGAAAGGGTAGAAGTTCCCATAGGTACTTTTAGAGGAGGCAATGGGATAGGACAGTTGGGGAACTAGAAAGAGACCAAGGCAAGCCCAAGACTAGAGACACGGGGCAGATTCCTGGACCAAGAAAGCCTTAGGCACAGGAGATAATCTACAGTGAAGGTAGAGTCAGATTTGTGAGAGCCAGGGCTGGAAAGTCAGAGTTGGACCACCTGCCAGGGTGTGATGACAGCCACGCTGGGGCTCCTCAGACCGAGATGCCTGATCTGGAGCCTGGGGCCAGGGCTGAGCTTGCAGGGGGGAGAGGGCAGGGTTTAGCTAGCGGGGGTGAGGAGGGGGCTTCAGGCCTGTCACGTCCAATGATCTGAAGACTTCGGGTACAAGGTGCTATTGTTTACAGCGGGTTACACATTAAAATCACCTGGGGAGCTTTCAAATAAACGACACCCAGGCAATCCCTCTCCCCAGCCCTAACCCATGCCCACGCCAATCAGATGAGAACTACGATCCTCCAGGGATTCCCGTGACAGCTAAGGTTGAGTGCCACCAATGTGCATACAAGCTTGCTCCACCGGTATCCACTAAACGTGTACTGCGCAACGCGGCAACCGCCACCAACACACAGTGTTGTGCGTCTGCAGTGAGACTAGCTTGAGATTTTTTTTTTTAATTTATTTATTCGACAGAGATAGAGACAGCCAGCGAGAGAGGGAACACAAGCAGGGGGAGTGGGAGAGGAAGAAGCAGGCTCACAACAGAGGAGCCCGATGTGGGGCTCGATCCCATAACGCCGGGATCACGCCCTGAGCCGAAGGCAGAAACTTAACTGCTGTGCCACCTAGGCGCCCCTGCAGTGAGACTAGTTTGAATTCACATCTTCTCTAAGCCTTACATAAATGTGCTGGATGTTGATGACAGTCTGAAAAAATGTAAAATATCTCATCAATAAGGAGATGCTGTTGAAATGATCTTTCGGACACAGCGGGTTGAATCAAATATATTATTAACACTAACTTCACCTGTTTGCTTCCCCCCCCCCACGCTGCTCCTAGAAAGTGCGCATGCGTCTGCGGGTTGCATGCTGCACATGCATTCGTTGTGAGCGGTACTGCTGGGGGCTTCTCTCGGTTCCTGCGCGCCAGCCACACAACTAAAATTGCTTCTCCCATGTTGCTGCTGCAGATGGTAACGGACTTTGGCGGGGGAAAGGCCCTCCACACAGCTTGTCATCATGTATTTATGGGTGTGTTTACTTGGTTAGTGTCTGATTTCCTCAGTGGACCACCTGTTCTGTTTACCTGTTTCAGCCCTTAGCCGGGGTATCTGGGTCATCGTAACAGCTCAATAAGTATCTGGTAAGTGTATGTGCTGCCCCAGGGAGCACAAGTATTTGTGAGGTGAATGGATGGAGAATAAAGGAGAGAATGGAGGAATACACACATGAATCAAGTAGATCTCTTTTCCATTGCTATGTTCCCTAGACACCTAGGTTGACCAGCAAGACTCTCCACCCAGCTTGGGCTTGTGCTACAGAAGAGGGACTCTTTTGCAGGGAAGGGAAGAGCTATAGCAGGGGTGATGTGCAAGGGTTTTAGAGGCAGAAGGACCTGGGCTCCAGACTGGGCTCGGCCAAGGCAACCCACCAGTCTCTTGCACTCTGATTTCTGCCATCTGTAAAATGGAGATAAGCTTATCTTGCTGGGGTATTGTGTTCTGAAGAGCTTAGTAGTGACTGTAAAGCAGTCATTGGTTTAAGAAGGAAAAAAAGAAGAGGATTCATCTCCGAGATGCACTCTGTTCTCCCCAGGAGGGTGCAGCCGCTCCTGGCCTCCTGCGGGGCAGACGCGCTGCCCGCACCTGAGCTGGGGACACTCAGTTCTTCAAAGCCCGACGCCCACTGTGCCTTTGGGCCCTTCATGACAATGGAATAATTAAAATTTCGGGTGTCTTGATGTTATATAAAAAGATGTTTGCTTTGTCTCATAGCCGAGCAGCCTTGGCCACTGGCTACTCTCTGACTGCGGCTTCTTTCCCATTTCTGATTTCATGAGCCTGGCGCTCTCCTCAGGCAGCACTTTGGGTGAGGTCGCAGAATCTTTGGAGATGGGCAGGGGGTCTTTTGTGCCCCTATTTTGCTTGGCACAAACAGCTTCGTCTCCTCCCCTTGCTCGCATAGCCCATGACACTACCCATGGCAACAAAGAAGGGATGTTAGGAAACAGGAGGCTTGACCAGCTTGTCCGCAGTGTTCTTGTTTGGCCAAAGAGTACACCAGGAGCGGCCCTATTTATCAGGCTCACAATTGAAGAGGGAGCACGGGGTGACTGTCAAAAAAGAGAAAGCAGTTTATTCCCACCTCTGGGGGCTATCTGTAATTAAAATTCAAGCTTGATTTATTCAGATAAGGAAAATGCTATCCATATGGGCATGTTTTAGTAATTTAAGGTCTCTTCAAGATGGGTGGAAGCATATCTGTGTGCCAAGGCTGAGGCAGGGGTGATCAGCCAAAGACTATAAAACTTCCTTCCCAGATTTGGAAGACTCTGCAACCGTAGGGACATACATTTGACAGGTCAGGTTGTAAAACTGTAAAGCCTACAGAATTATTCATGCAGTCAAGGCCCACATTGTCCTCAGTCAGCCGAGGGAATGGAATATCAAAATGGGATTAAAAATAATAAACTGGCCAAGATTTGTGCAGAAACTGGATGCAGGGGGCCAGATGTACGGCCTATGGCTCTTAGGTTGATTAGATCGACAACACACAAATTCCCAAGACCTGACTTCATGAAATATTAACGAGTGAGACTCTGGCTGTTTCCTCAGCGGCTACAGTAACAGAACATTCCTGAGCCAGATACCATTGTGTTATATTGCAGGGCATTAACAAGGGTGTCAAGGACACAGTCACGGGCTCAAGAAACTCTGCCCCCTACCTGGACAGAGACAGGACCGCGATGTAAAGCCTCATGACTAGTCAAGTTTCATCAGCAAAAATCATTGCTGACGCCTCTTTGGAAAGAACTTTATCAAGTTCTCTTGCCTATGAGTGCGCTGTCGAGTGCCCAGACCTTTGTCTTAGATCCATGCCTCCCCCTGGATGAAGACATGGAGCACAACTCTGAAGTATTCATCTTTATTTTTCTCACAGATGTGGGCATTGACTCACTTTCCACTTGAGTCCAGAAACATCTGGATTATCCACAAAAAGCTCTTGGCAGGGACCTGAAACCACATGGACAGCTAGCTAACCAACTCTAACCATGTCTTGCTGACTAGCAATTCACCCTCATGTTCCAGACTTACCCAACAACCACCGCAAGCAATTCTAAGTGAATTCCGTCCTGCAACTCTCAGTCAAGACTCCAGAAAAGCTCCACCGAGCCGGCATTTAGCCTCCTGGACTTCGTTTCTCTCTGGCTTGCTTGATTCTAATTTGTCACCTGTAAGCTCAGACCTACATGTGCTTCATAAATCGAGGTTTGGCCTGGGCCACCTCTAAACAGGGTCCAAAAAGCCATAGAATGTTAACGGCAGAATTACTGTATTGATCCCATATCAGTCTGGATGGGTTCGATTCTACTGCGGTAACAAACAACCATTCTGTCCCGATGACTGAAAACCGCACATTTTACTTCTTACTCACCCTCCACGTCCATGTGATGCTTCACGTCATCTCCCTTCATCGGTAGTCGTTGGGACCATTAGGTGTACGGGCTAACACTCCTCGTCATGTCAAGAGCATGTAGAAAAGCCTGGAGCCTTGAATCGGGTTCCCTGAGAGAGACTGCGGTAGACGTCTGTGCGCAGGAAGTTTTCTGCAGGGCCATCGTCTGTGGGAACGACCCCTGTAAGGGCATGAGGAAGCGGAAGGAGCACAGAGCCGGGTTGAAGTGTGGTGCAGTTACAGCTGTGGCCCCAGCCAATTCTACAGGTACGGGCCCTCTGAACTGACTCAGACTGAGACAAGGGAGCCCCATCTTGCTCCCCAGCCCACTCCCTTTAGTGTGGAGCAATTCCTAGAGGGGCTCGGTGTGAGCAGTCAGCAGCCAACACTCAAGGCAGCTGAGGGAATGGGAACCTTGACCCTAAATGGAAGCTTCTGGGTAAGGCGCCAGGGCACCTGCCTTAGTGACTGCTTGGACTTTGACAGGAAGTGCAGTCTCTCTGGGAGGAGCTCTGCTGGGATTCTGGTTGGTCCCCTTTGCCACTTACCAGAGGAAAATTAGATGATCTATGACCCAAGTGGGTACAGTTGGTCTCAAGGCCAAGATTACCCATTTTATATTCTTCTCCCTATTGACTTTGTGAGGAGGACACAAACCATCACATGTGAGCTTCTGGTCAGTGTGCTGTTCTCTGGCCATGCCTGCTGCACTTGTCAAGTTATCACCAGAAGAGGCAGGAGAGTCCCAGGAAAAGCCCCAGTATGTACCCGGTATCAGTGTTACAGCAGCCCTACCTCCTCCTGACGATCAAGGTCAATTACCCTGTTAGCGTGGGGACTCCTTTTCTCACCTTCTTTTGGCACAAGAAGCTTACAGTGAATAGACAGCTACTGAGGCTTAAAGTTTAATGGGGCATTTCCTATGTTCCTGGGTACAAATGCTTCCCTCTGGGAATCAAGACCTCTAGACTTAGCCTAATGCGGCAGCAATGAGAGCCATTAATTGCCCAGATGGGACACAGAAAATGAAGGTGTGCAGGGCCTTTCCTACTTCTGCCCCTTGGTTCCTAGACCCATGTATTCTACCTTTCAGAGATACCATATCATGTAATTGTCTTTGGGGTTGTTAATGGCATCCTAGAGGATAGCACCCCATCTTCACAGAGTTTAGTCCCTCCTTCATGGTAGATGTTCTCTGCTGGGCATTAACATGCAGTACAGAGATCTTCACCCATAGGTCCACCTACAGGGTCTTCCTAGGCCCCAGCCTTGTAATCTTTCTCTTTTCAGGCCCCTTGGCCAACAAGCCCAGTCATATTCCACAGTCCTGAGTTGTGTATACCTGTTCCTATTTCTATCCCACCCAAAGTGCATGACCATGTGTTCTGCCCAGTGAGAGGACTCCCTTAACATTATGTTTCAGGACCACCCTGAGTGGGACTGTAGGCCCACAGCTGTCCACTTTTGGCTCACATCTCCAAATCAAGCCAACACACCCTTGAACCAATCTCAGCCTTTTTCTTCCTCCATCAGCTTGGCTGTTAGAAGGCATCCCCATGTGGCCATACATTTTATCTAAGGGAGTGAACTTGGTACAACAGTGGTGATGACAGGGGCATCTGCGCCATCTACCAGTGCAGCTGACATTGCCCTCTGGCCTTGCTCATGCGCAATCCCAGATGAACCACTTCTGTTACACACAGATCGCTGCTGGGTCTGCCGGCCTGATGACTTGGTAGGTTGGCTGCCAGCTCGTGATGGGAAGCTTTGGCCACATGGTCACTTGTCAGATGCTCCATCTCTATCAGGACCACTTCAAATGTATAGCTCTCCTTTGCGGATGGCATGGCCTTGTTCTAGGACCCTAAGTGTCTATATTGTGATTCTCCTATTGGGGCATGCCATAAGTGCCACATGGTGTTTCTGCCCACCACGGATAACTCTAATATCAATATCAACTCAATTGTTCGATCTATGCAATATGGCTTTTGCATTGCATCTTGGACTTGCTGTGACTCAATGCTGACAGCTTTCTGTGTTACCTGGTAAATGGGCAAGAACGATATCACTAAGCACCTTTCAGCTCCCAAAGAGGCCTACCAGGCACAGAGCTTCTTTCTTAGTGGTGAAAGCCGTGAGATACAATAATTTGTCCTTTACTTACAGAGATGTCCATGCCCCAAACCATTGGATCCCTAAAGAGTTCACTGCCTTGACAGTCATGTTATGTTCTCTTGGGCATGATACCAGGTGCTACATGATACCGATGTGTCTTGTTTCTGGTGATGTTGACTTTGACCTCTTGGTTAAGGTGTCTGTGAGGTTTCTCCTCTGTAGATTTGATCCCCCCCCACCCCCTCATAATTAGTAAGCATCTGAGGAGGAGATACTTTGATACTATGCAAATATTCTGTTTATCATCATACTTTCACCACTGATTTTAGCATCCATTGATGATTCTAACCTGCAACAGCCATTACTGTGGTATTTGCCAAATGGTGATTTTCTATTTCCATCTTCCCTTTTATACAATGATTAATTGGAAATCTTCTGTAAGGAAAACTGTCCATTCTCCCCCATTTCTTTATTTAATCTGTTATTTTATTTATATTGCTGTGAACTGATAGATATTAACTTTGTCTGCAGGTTAAATCCATAACTATCATTATTTATTTCATTGCTCGAATTATCCTAGATTTGGCCATTGGGACTTCTTTCAGGTCAAACACTTCCTTAAAATAAACATTTTTTTTAAGGTTTTATTTATTTATTTCACAGAGAGAGACAGCGAGAGAGGGAACACATGCAAGGGGAGTGTGAGATGGAGAAGCAGACTTCCCACCGAGCAGGTAGCCCAATGCGGGGCTCGATCCCAGGACCCTGGGATCACGACCTGAGCCGAAGGCAGATGCTTAATGACTGAGCCCCCCAGGTGCCCAAAATAAACATTTTTTTATTGCAGTTGGTTAAGTCCATCATCTCTTTCTGCTGTAATTTCTTCTCCCTCATACTCCCCTTATCCCAGGTAGTGTTGTGACGCCCATGGGCCTGTGGGTATGTGGGCAAGAGGAAGTTGAGTTAGGGACATACTTAGTTATTTCATCTACTGGAATATAATTGTGTTGTTTGAAATCACTATCACTTCCATGTATAATTGAGGTATTGTTGGGTGTCTGGTGTCGAAATGGCTCCCAAGAATATTTCTACTGTCCAAAATATACAGGACCAGAGGTTTCATTTTAGTACAAATATGGCCTACAGTACCCAGCTTTGGAATTATGTAGATAACGGTTGGCCTGCTATTATATATCTGTTCAACCTTGCAAGAGGGACACAACAACCTTAAAAAGAGATTCTAAAAACTATTTTTGAAGACTCAGAAGAGAAACTTGAATACAATAAGAAGCAAGGTGTTTACTTAAAAGTTCCTAAAGCTCAACGAGCCATTTTAATTCAATCTGGAAAGATATTTTTGGAACATTTCACTAAAAGAAATAAGACAATATATGACGTAGGAACGTTGGTAGCGTTCAAAGCCAACGGCCAAGAAAGAATTCCTGAGATGTCTTTGGTCAACAAGGTGGCTTTATTAAAGCATGGCGACAGGGCCCATGGACAGAAAGAGCTATACTGGTGTCATGAGGAGTGTCCCATTATATACTTTCAAGTTGGGAGGGTTTAGAGATAGCCTCAGTCTCTAAGGAATTTGGAAGCAAGGTTTCCAGGACCTTGAGGGGGCTAGCTACTGTTGGGAAAATGTCATTTATTACTGTCTAATAAAATCTTAGTCATGAGACCCTTCAGATGTATATTGGTGGGTCATATGCTTGGGGGATGATTGCCAACATGTATCTTGGGAAGTAGAGATAAAGGAAGCTTCCAAAGGAATGTTTATATGTACACTTACAGGATCCTGGGGGTCAGGTTAAGATTACCTTATGCCCTTTGCAAAGTATTAACATTGAGGCAGCTGAGTTCCTAGAGGAATGTCACTCTGCTTGTTTCAAGGACTTGTCAATGGGCTGTAGGTAGTAAGGAAATGTAATAATTTTTCTTCTGCCTTTGTTTCCCACATATGTATAGATTCCCAATTTAGGCACATGGGAAAAGTATGTTCTTTTGTCATCTTTAAATACATTTATTTAAGAACGAGAAATTTCAGGGAAAAAGTTAATAGAAGAAAAGTGATGAAATAAATAGAAATTATTCTGATTCAAGGATAGAACTATAATTAATCATATCAAAAGCAGTAATTCAGTAGGAGAGAGAACTCTCAAATAGAATAATAACGAATAGACTCTTGTATTGTTTAATAACACAGTTAATGATGAGGAGTGAATCATATGAATACATTGGAGAAAGATTTACATTTTTTGCTGATAAACTGACACCCATGAGGATAGCACACAACTCATGATACCCTTCTCCAGTGAGGACAGGGATGACTAATAAATAAATCAATGAGTGATTTTCAATTTAAAGAGTTTTTAAAAGATTAGTCACTGCTGGGAAGACTTGTTACGCTCTGAAGTCATGCAATCATATAAGAAAGAAATTTTGTTGGAAGTTTTCCCCAAATTGGCAACAATCCTAAATGTTTACGTGGCATTTCCAGTAATGAGTTGTGATGCTGAAAGAACCTTTTAGAAACAATCAGTAAGAAAAAAATCTTGATCAAGCATGTTAGAGGTAAGACTGACTTGTCTTCCTGCGGCAGAACTATCATTAAATTCGAAGAAACAATCTAGAGAATACGTGGCCCCCAAAAAAACTAGGAAAAAAATATTTTAGTCATATGTCAGGCAATTAATAAAATCGTATATCATTTGTGTGCACTCTGTGATGTTTATGGTATTAGCATTTTTAAGATTTGAGATTGGTTGTGATTTCTTTTCTCATTTTACATAAATAGTGATTTTCAAATCTCTATGTTGTATCATAATGTGGTATCTTTTTCTTAAAGAAGGACCTCCAATTGCATAAGCTTCCGGCCTCACAAAATCCGAATCTGCCTCTTCCCTGAGATCTGAGAAAGGGCAGTTTTCGCAAAGTGCACCTCACCCCTTGAAGGGGACTTTTCCAGACCCAGGGACCAGAGTCCCAACTTTGCCTCCGTGCATACAGGCGCCTCACAAGCAGGAGGTGGGGGGAGGGCTGCGTCTTGCCCATTGCTGCCAGGCTCCTGGGAGAGGGAATCCAAGGAAAAGCCGCTCTCCAATCTCCTGCTGTGCCCGTCACACACCTTCAACCCCCGTTCATTAGGTGTGAAATGGTTGCCGGTGAGTGTTTATCCAACAGGTCTGCAGGAAGTGCGAAGCTCTGTTTGCTGAGAGTTTCATTCTACAAATAGAAAGTGGTGGTGGGGGGCGATGACAGGAAATTGTACCAGGTGGAAGGGTTTATTAATATCGATATTTCTCACCATGATAAATGGGTGTCCTGGGGGCTCTGAGGATCTGACAGCTTTCCTTTGCTGATGAAGGCCTCCTAGGACCTCAGCCTTTCCAGCCTGGGGTGGATTTGCTACCATCACAAAAGAACGGCAGCCTCAAGACCATGGGTCCTTATAAAAATCACATGGTGGGCGTCGGATTAGACAAAAATACCCTGGTCCGTTTCCGTCTTTCTGTGACTGTGAGCATTAATGTTTCTAGTGCGTGCAGAATGCTTAGCCTAGGTCCTGACACAGAGCAGATGCTGAATAAATGGTAATTTTTGTTTCTATACGAGCTTTCAAGGCAGCTCGGAGGTGAGCTAGACCCAGCAGGAAAGGCAGTACTGAGTTGTGATGAGGAGAATGCCCGCTGAAAGCAGGCTGCTGGCTTGGAATCCTGCTCTGCCCTTTACTAGCTGTGGGGCCTCGGGCATGCTCTAACCACCACAGTTTCCCCATCTGCAAAAAGGAGCGATAGTGACGAATTTTGAGGTTTAAATGACTTAATACACGTAAAACACATAGAACATACCTGCCTCACCCTGAGTGCTGATTATTTTTTTTTTTTAAAGATTTTATTTATTTATTCGACAGAGATAGAGACAGCCAGCGAGAGAGGGAACACAAGCAGGGGGAGTGGGAGAGGAAGAAGCAGGCTCATAGCAGAAGAGCCTGATGTGGGGCTCGATCCCATAACGCCGGGATCACACCCTGAGCTGAAGGCAGACGCTTAACCGCTATGCCACCCAGGCGCCCCCTGAGTGCTGATTATTATTATTAGTGTTACTGCTATTATCGTATTACCTAGTGGATCAGGACTGGTGTCCCTCATTTCCCAAGGCCTCTCTGTATCCAGTCCCTCTTGGGTTGGTGCACGAAAGACTGTGGCCTAAGTTCCAGACTATGTCTCTTTTCCCGGGCCCCTCCTGCTGATTGCTGCAGCCAGTGGAAGAGGACACGGGGGCAGGCATCGTCGCTGACCTCAGGCGTCTGAAGGGTGGTCCCACGGAAGAGGAGAGGGTGCGTCGTGGCTTCACGGGGTGTGCCTTGACGGGGATGGAAGTGACAGGAAAGCCAAAACCAGCTCGGTGAGGGCGGCACGTCATAACACTGAGAGCGGTCAAGCCGTGCCCTGGGCTGCGCTGGAGGAAGTGAGTTCGGCCGGTGGGGGGTGCGGGAGCTGGACTGGGGTTACCTTTTTTCACGGTTGCTGTGGGAAAGATGAAGAGCCCTGTGTTGGTTATCTGTTGTGATATAACAAAATACCACACAACTTGGTGATCGAAACACCGGATTTTTACTATCTTGCCGCGTTGGCAAGTTAAGAATCCGGAGGCAGCTGAGCGAGGCTGCTCTGGCTCAGGGTCCGGGCGTGGTGTGGATGGTGGCGGGGCTGAGGCCATGCTGTCTTGCCTGAGACTGGAGGACCTGCTTCCCGGAGGACGCGCTCACACGCGCTGGGGAAGAGGCCTTGATTCCTCGCCACGTGGGCTTCTCCGCAGGGTTGCTTGGTTGTCCTCATGACGTGGCAGCTGGCTTCCTGCAGAGCACATGAGGCAAAGGAGGGAGCAAAACAGAAGTGCAGTGTCTTTTATGACCCACCCTTGGAAGTCATATTCTGACATTGGGCTACATCCTATTGAGTACAAGTGCATAAGCCACACTCAAGAGAGGAATTAGGCTGCTTTGAAGGGAGGAGAGTCAAAGAACTTGTGGACTTATTTTAGAACCACAAGCCCTGTAAGTGCTGAGTCCCTGTGATGGCTTTGTGCATTACTAGGCCGAAGCTTTTTCATGAGCAGTGGTGCTAAGTTCCTTTGCTACGGTTACTCAGAAACATAGGAGTCGCCCCCTGTTCCTTCTACCTACCCTGTGGGTAGCTCCAGCACGCTCTAGAAGTCCAGGACAATACAGCCTCACCAGTCAGTGTCTCTACAGCCAGGCAGTCCCAGCCCAAACCACTTCCTAGCTTCACCCTCTCTCATCACTGCAGAAGGGCCCCTTCTCTCCTGGAGGCAAGGCTGTGGCCAGCTGGGTGACAGCGGAAGGAGGGGAATGGAATCCTGCCGGGTGCGGCAGAGGCCCTGGCCCCAGTACCCTCTTGCCCTACAGATTTCCTGAAGGAAGGAAGAGAGCAGATGGAGGGTATGGGAAGAGCACTGAAGCTTAAGAAATGACCTACCTAATGAGAAAGTACACTGCGGAGGGCTTGCGATCTTGAGCACATGGACACTAGGCGATGGTTATCCACATTCAGAAACATCAACATTCGTAACCTGTGCTCTCCTTCATGGCAGCGTCACAAGCCTTGAAAACACTGGGTGATTTTTAGATTGGTAAGGTGGGTGGGTGAGCTGTCATTAGGCGGAAATCCTGGGTTATCAGGTTTAAAGGTATGTTTAAAGGTTGATTTTGTTGAATCATCGAATTCTTATGGCCCACGGCTCAGAAAGGTCCCAGAGGGGACATGTGTGTGCGATGTGGTGGTCCTGTTTGCCTTACAGATTCCAACCACTGTTTGGGGAAATGGCATATTGCTGTTATCCTCAGTAGGGGTCAAGAGCTAAAGGAGAGAGAAGGAGTAACAGAAAGGGTCCTTACACGACACTGGAGGAGTGTGTGTGTGTGTGTGTGTGTGTGTGTGTTTGGGGGCGGGGGAACTGATGAATGCATTCACTAGCAGAAGTGCCAGGGTTTCCCATATAGTAGCTTGACAGTTAATGCTCATCACAACTGTATGAATTAGGTATTATTATTTTTGATTTACAACAATCAAACTCTGGGGATCAGCTTTAAAGAAACAAACTACGTTGCAGGTAATTATTAAGTCAATAAACAGAAGCAGCTCCCTGTTTACAAGCATCTAATTTACACTCCCCCCATCCTGACAGCAAATTCCTCATTCTTACGGCTGTGAGAGTTGTAAGGGGATGAAAACTTGGGAGCTTTCAAAGGATGGGAAGGTGGCAGCACAATGCAGTCCAAAAGCAGGTATTGACCTCGATTTCCCCCCTACACTAGGAGCACTAACGGTGTGACCTGAAGCACGCTGATGTCCCTCTCCGGATCCTTGGTTCCTCACCTATAAAAGGAGGGTGTGTGTAAAGGGGAAGGGGGTGTTGGCCGAGTACAGGAGTCACCCGGGGAGCTTATGAACACACAAAGTGCCACCCATTTGGGTCTGCCCTTTGAATCAGAATCTCAGCGAGGAGCGCTCTGGCAAGCCAACTCTCCAGTGATCCCAGTCACACAGCCCTTGGCACAAACCAGTGTTTGGGAACCACAGAATTTCTGGTCTCTAAAGTCCCTCCAAGTTCCAGCATTTAATTCCATTTTAGGACAGAAAGAAGGAAGAAGCCGTGAGAAGCTGGAACAGTTTGGGGAGCGCTGATCCAGTAAAGGATACTCTGCTCACCGTCACGCTCTGGCACACTGCCTAAACCTTTCACTCCGTTTGCTCTGAACACCTTACGTGTACTATTTGGAGACATATTTGAATGGAAAATCCACCTCTTTTAAAAATCAAATAATCCGGGGCGCCTGGGTGGCTCAGTCATTAAGCGTCTGCCTTCGGCTCAGGGCGTGATCCCAGCGTTCTGGGATCGAGCCCCGCATCAGGCTCCTCTACTATGAGCCTGCTTCTTCCTCTCCCACTCCCCCTGCTTGTGTTCCTTCTCTCGCTGGCTGTCTCTCTCCCTCTAATAAATAAATAAAATCTTTAAAAAAAAATAAAAATCAAATAAAAATCAAATAAACCAGCCACCTTGAGAGGGTTCTCACTGGTTGAGTGTGAGCCAATTTGGGCATCAAAATAAATAATGATACCAACTTATTACAACCTACTGCAAATAATAGGATTTATGAGTCCATGTTTATAGAAATAAATAAACAGATAAACAGGAGAGGAAAAGGAGCTCTCCTTTATAGCAGAAGGCCAACTCATAGGTATAAAGAAATGATAAAATTAGAAAATCCTCACTTGGCAGCCATCATAGTAACCAGATTCAGCCAAGGGTCATCCACGGACGCTAAAAGAAAGAGAAGCAAGTTTATTGAGAAACAGGATATTTATATGATGTCATAGTATCTTCCCACAAAATGTTTACTAGTTGCTAACAAAATACTTTTTCACTGTACAGAGAAACCATCTTAACCAGTGGTAGACATTCATGGCACCATTAATGGGACAAATGGACAGCACAGCACCCGATGGGATGGAGGACACGGCGTCACCTCAGTGGTGTTCCTGCCACACATCCATAACCTCAATTTCCTGGCGAGAAAGCATCAGACAAGCCCAAACAGAGGGACTTTCTGCAAAACAATGGCCTGTACTCTTCAAAAATGTGAAGACTGTGCAGTGCAAGTGAAGACTGGGGAGATGTTCTAGATTGATGGAGCTTAAGGAGGCATAAGAGTTCCATGCAATGCAGAGTCAGGTGTCATATTGGATCGGGAAGGAAATAGCAAAAAGAAAGATGCTGTTGTTGTTGATGTTGTTGTCTTTCTACACAAGTGATTATTGGGATAATTAGCAAAAGTTGAATTGAGTCTGTAGGTTATAGGGTCGATTGTATCAATGTCAATGGGTTAATTTTGGTGTGTGTGTTATGGCTGTAGGAGAATGTCCTTGTTCTTAGGAGGTGTCCACTGAAGATTTGGGGATAAGCTTACAACTTACTCCTGAATGGTTGAGAAAAACAAATATGTGCGTGTGTGTGTGGGTGTGTATGTGTGTAGAGAGAGAAAGTAAAACAAATGTATTTCAAAAAAGAGTATATAGGGATCTTTTATTTTTTCTTGTAACTTTTCTATAAGTATAACATTTTTTAAAAAAGATTAGAAAAACATTTAGGGGTGCCTGGGTGGTGGCTCAGTTGGTTAAGTATCCAACTCTAGGTTTCAGCTCAGGTTGTGATCTCAGGGTCCTGGGATAGAGCCCTGTGTCGGGCTCCCTGCTCAGGCGGGAGCCTGCTTCTCCCTCTCCCTCTGCCCCTCCCCCCTGCTCGTGTGCTCTCTCTCTTTCTCTCAAATAAATTAACTTTTAAAAAATAAAAAATATTAAAGAATAGATTAGAAAAACATTTAAAAATCCAATACCCTTAGGTGGGTAATGGGGTCATCAACCGTTCCCATTTTAGTGTGAATTCATCCAGTAGTATTGTTTTCCTCCTAATGTCTACTTGACAGCAGTTGCTCTGAGGAAATGGAAGTTTGCAGGGTCATGGGAAAAGATAGGCTGAGAACTTGAGACACTGGGGAATAGAACAGTCGGGCAGAATAGAGGTACTTCCAGGGGGAACTTGAAAATAATAAAAACGCAAAGGACTGAGGGACGGGACCCAAGGAGGTAGAAGAGGAATTCAGAAAATGAGGCAAGAGGGGACAGTAGCCCCACATTCCTTCTGGAGCTGAGAAGACTTCCTTCGCTCTGCATCCCGGTAATCTCCTCAGCCCTGTTGCACATTAGAATCACCCGGGGTGTCTAAACCCACTTCAGAACATTTAAATGGGAACGTGGGGACGGGAGGGCTGGGCACCAGTGAGTTTTACGAAGGTGACTCTGATGTGCACTGGGGTAAGTAGCGCGCCCGGTCATCTCACCGGCCTCCCACGTGGCCCTCCCACGTCTACGCTCTCCCACTCTGACCCAGGCTCCCGGGGCTGCGTCTTCACCAGGCTGATATTTCTAATGCACGTTGGTACACTGGAGCATGCTGGAAAGATATCTCTCGTCAGAAAGCTTTCCTGGACACAGACTGAGGGCTTCAGAGGGGAGGGGGCTGAGGGACTGGGACAGGCTGGTGATGGGTAGTAAGGAGGGCACGTATTGCATGGAGCACTGGGTGTTATACGCAAATAATGAATCATGGAACACCACATCAAAAACTAAGGATATACTGTATGGTGACTAACACAATAAAAAATTATTAAAAAAGAAAGAAGGAAAGAAAGAAAGAAAGAAAGAAAGAAAGAAAGAAAGAAAGCAAGCAAGCTTTCCTGGATTTCTAAGGTCTTGACCCTGACATACTAGGCTTCCTGTTTTCTAGTCCCAAACTGCCTTTTCTCCCCCATGACCTTGATACATAATCCCACACCATTCTCTTCTTTAAAGTTCAACATTCATTCTTTTATTTTCATTTGTTTTAGTGACATCGTATGGTTCCCAGCTCCCAGGGACCCAACAGGTACTATCTCCTGCCTTTCCTGACCAGTTCCTCCCCCTGGCTTCTAATCTGAGACCACTGAAATCCTCTCATTCTTCAAGATGCATGTCCAATGTCACTTTCTTCGTGAAGTCCCAGACCACTCCTTCCCTGGAACTTTCTGGACCTCTATCATAGCACACAATTACGGCCTGCTTTGTTTTACTGCTACTCATTCCAAGACTATTTCATCATTAAATTGTACAATTACCCAAGGGTGAGGTGAGTGTAGGCCCAGAATGATGGACAGGCCAGGGCTTTGTAAGTCACCAAACGTCGGTTTGCCCTTGGGGTGGGTTTAATCATGTGTCCACAAGTTCTTTGATACTCTTTCCTTCAAGAGGCAGAGCTTCGGGGCACCTGGGTGGTTCTGTCAGTTAAGTGGCTGACTCTTGATTTTGGCTCAGGTCATGATCTCAGGGTCCTGCGATAAAGCCCCACATCGGGCTCCGAGCTTTGTGGGGAGTCTGGTTGAGGATTCTGTCTCTCTCTTCCTCTCCTGCTGCCCCTCCCCCTGCTCATGCTCTCTTTCTCTCTCAAATATATAAATAAATCTTAAAAAAAAAAAAGAGAGGCAGAGCTTCATTTTCCTCTCTTTGACGGTGGGCTGAACTTAGTGACTCACTTCTAACAAATAGAATGGAGCAGAGTTAACAGTGTGACTTTTGAGACTGGGTCATAAAAAGCATTGGAACTTCCTCCTCACGCCCTCTCATTCTGTCTCTCTGTTTCTCTCTCTCTCTCTCTCTCTGATGACTGGATCTAGGTGAATCAGCTACCATGTCATGAAGAGACTCGGGCTGCTTATGGAGAGAGAGGCCCATGTGGTATGGTCCTGGCCAACAGTCAGGGAGAAGGTGCCAACATACGTGAGTGAGGCATCTTGCAGTGATCTTGTGGCCTCAGTCAAACTTTCATTCCTGTAAGGCTGGGATCCTGTGAACGAGGTAGTGGGCTGGTCTTCCTGGGAAGACTAGATAAATATTGGCCTCTTAAGTGCCATTAAATGAGCATTATTCTCAAATATGACATTCCAGGCAAGGCTTTAGTTGCATAATTGGGAACCAATTATATTCTGGTTAAAAAAATGAAGAGACAGATTTTTATCGAACCTGTGCCAATAATTATATTGCCATGAAAAGCATGGAGACTTAGTAAGAGTTTCTGACTTCATGGGGGACCAATGAGAATCAGATATAATTTTAAAATGTTTTATTTCAGAAAATTTAAGAAGGAAACAAATAGTTGCTTTTATATCTGGAAGATAGAACATTAAACAATCAACAATATTCTTTTTTTTTTTTAAGATTTTATTTATTTATTTGACAGAGAGAGAGAGACAGCAAGAGAGGGAATACAGGCAGGGGGAGTGGGAGAGGGAGAAGCAGGCTCGCCGCTTCTCCGGGATCATGACCGGAGCCGAAGGCAGACGCTTAATAACTGAGCCACCAGGTGCCCCGATGAACAATATTCTAAACAAATAACCACATCGCATTTTTCTCATAGATTCATTCAGTCCTAGGTAATTAATTCCTATTCTACTGGGTCTTGAGTTAGCAGTCTCATGAGCCCGCGTGATTCTTAATGGAAAGAGTTCTGGAAATCCCGATGCAACCCACTGGTATGGCCTGAAAATTGTCCAAGTGATGCATCAGAAGTCTTTACCCAAGACTCTGTTCTTTGAAGGGCTGATACTTCATGGTACCTGGTATAGTCCTTTTCCATGGGGCTCTGAGATTGTCTTCCTTTGTTGAAGAGATGCACTCAGGCCTGTAGCTGATAGCAGAGAATTCAGGCAAGTGTCAGCAAAAATAAAAAGTATCTTAGATCATAGGGAAAATGGCTGTGATTAATTCATTACAGATAACTTTCAAACGTAAAGGTCTAATGAGAGTTTATAATAAGAATAATATAACTGACAAGGAAATTTGACTGCTTCTTTGGCACACAAAACAAAATGATAAAGCCATTCCAAAGCAAATTTTAGACAACTTGTCTCTAAGAATGATGATAAAACCTAGTTTCAGAGAAGTCAGAGAATATCTGATTTATATAAATGGATAAACAATTTTATAGAGGAAAAACCTGAAGACATAATAACATAATACTCGGGACATAATATACGTAATATACCAAGATTATGCCAAGTATATACAAGAATATACCAGAATATAAAGAGATTCAGCAAATCTGGCATAGGTCCTAGATATCTGTATCTTTATAAAACTATATAGGTAAGTCTCATGTGCATCTCCAAAGTGAAAACTAGTACAATAAAAGATACTAGATCCAAATTAAAGAACACTGACGAAGTTAACATTTTAAGTAATAATGGAAATAAAAGCTAACATCATATCGCTGTTGTCTAACATCGGTTGAGGCACCACTAGGATTCTGATAAATGTAAGAAAACCAGACAGAGTCTAGGCAATGTTTCCTCTGAAGTGAAGACATATTACAAAAAGTGAGGACACTGACAAATATCTAGGGACTTCCATGACTTATATAACTTCTGAGGTCT
This sequence comes from Ailuropoda melanoleuca, assembly GCF_002007445.2. Taxonomy (NCBI): domain Eukaryota; kingdom Metazoa; phylum Chordata; class Mammalia; order Carnivora; family Ursidae; genus Ailuropoda; species Ailuropoda melanoleuca. Next base: position 77,872,574 of record NC_048218.1, read on the forward strand.
TTATATCGACGATATTTTACCTATCCAAATTGAAATCCAACTATCTCTTCTGATTTGATAACTTTTCCCATGAGACTACAATAGTAACATATTAAAAAAACAACAACACCCTAATTATTTCTAGCATCTTTCTTTTTATAAGGTGAAGGAACAAATCTTCGTGTTTTTCCAAGGACCCTCTGAGAAATCTCAAAATACATTTTGGTGTAAAAGACATCCTGAAATATTCTTTTTTTTTTTTTTTTTTGTATTTCTGTATTTGGGTGTGATTGGACAGGGAAAAATCAAAAGGCTGTTAGAGGAGATTTGGACATTTGATTAAGATGGGATCATGGGTACTTGACAATATTTAGTTATCTATTTCATCAAAATAGCTATAAATTAAAAAAATAAACATTAGCATGATTGTAAAGAATATATAAGTTCTTCCATAACCGAGATTCTTTTCCTAAAAAATCAGAAATATAAAAAATTAACATAAAGAATTTTTGCCATGTAAGCAGATAACACAGAAAGTAAAGAATAATCTTCATACTGTTGGCAAAGGTATCAGTCAGTAAATCAAGAAGGCAAACCCATTAAAGTGGACCAAACTTAAAATTTTAACATATCCCTCAGTTGCTTTTGAGATTCAGGTATTATAAACCAAGGAATGTAAAATTCAGTTGCCCAATTTTGTTCTTTATCATCCTCCTTCGTATTCTGGAACATTCTGACACTTTAGGATGGGCCTCAGGATTCCATGAGGTCAAAGGAATTTCATATTAATTATACCAAAGTGCTATTTCTTTTAATGTGCAATGTATTCCTCACCACTATCTTCAAATGAAAAGTATTTCAACATTTTCTCAGTTTTAATTTCTAATACCGGATTGATAGTGATCACCCAAATAAACAAAAGCCCTCTGGGGGTCCTCAATAATTTCTAAGAATGTAGGGGGTGCCGAGACCCGAGATTTGGAAGGCATGAACCAAGAGCCACAACACGGTGCTCTCTCCTCAGTATGTAGATTACACGGGTCCAGAAACTAAGGGACAGAATTAGGAATTGCTCTGCTCACCATCGTGCCTAATGACCCACTTGTGGAATTTGTGTTTCTCATCCCCGGCACTCTGAGCTTTCCGGGTTGAAAGAGAAAACACTTCCACCAGGGAACCCAGCAAAGTTCCCATTAAACTTTTGGCTATGGCTGTCAAGGGTCCAGTGTTGATTCCTTGAGCCAAGAGAGCAGGAGAGAAGGAAAGAAGTCACCATCCTGGCAGCTAATTGGCTCAGCTATAAGGAGGCTTACAAGGGGCTACTATTTCTCAGTGGGGACAGGAAGAAAATATTCAGCATCCAATTTTGGTAATGAATAGAAGTGCAGCAGTCATGCCCGGGAGGCTCAGACCTCTCGTGGGGTTTAGTCACCAAATCAGGCAAAACCCCTAGACCAACAGAGTTGCTGGTTATGGTTGAGGGGAATCTGGAATGGTCGTCAAAGGAGACAACGAGTATCACCTGCAACCTCTGTACGGGCTACATCGGTGGGACTGTTGTTACTTCCTTTCTCCTGTAAGTTTCCCCAAGTAAAGGGACCCACCAGAATCTGGAGGAGCTGTTCCCAGAACTTACTGCGCACAGCAAGTGGTGCAGGATGGGCTGTCATGGATACTGCAGTGTTCCCTCAGATGCCTCCTTAGGACTGAAGCACTCCAGCTCCCACCTTCTGATGGCCTAAGAACTGGAGACTCCAGCGGCATCCTTCTCCAAGAACTGCCCTCAACTAAAAAGAGCTGCCCCACCCAGGGTGACGCCTCTGCCACAGAGGCAGCCTGGTCACCAGGGGAAGGACACCAGCCCCCTTGCCTCAAGGCGAGACCACTTTAAGGGGCCATCCCAGCTGCAGCAATTCCCTCTGATAGCCTGAGGCCTTTTGGTGACTAAAAAAAGTTCAACTTCTCCCTCTGCCCATGACTATGTCTTAAGTCCGCACGGGTGTTGATCCAGAGGACCCTACCCAGTAAACTTCCCACACCCAAGTCCTCGTCTCCGAATTTGCTTCCTGGGGAGCTGATATGAGGCAAGGCCTATACCCTATACTCATTCACGAATGCATTTCGGTCCTACACACAAATTATATATTGGCCCTAAAGTTTACATAAATCAATACATCCTAAAATTCGGAGCTGGGGAAGCATGAGGCAAAAATCAAAAACATTTATGGGTTCAGGTAAATCTGGGAAATGCTTAGCTAATTCAAGTAAATCTCTTTGGGATGGAACTCCTCGGGGCTTTCCATATTCTGCTTGGAGAGCGTGTGTCCAAGAGGAGGCGGTTGTGGTACACAAATCCTTCCCAAAGTTTTTTGACCGTGGATTTAAATGTTTTTATTTATTTACTTATTTTTGCTGGGTATCTATTAACATTTCCCAGAAGCTGTTTCTACAGGGCACAGTTTGGGAAATACTAGCTCGCGCTTACAGATACTCAATTAGTAATCATTCCGTTTGGCACCTTTCGAAGTTAAAATGGCATTGGGGGTGGCTTTTACCAGTCACTCACTAAAAGTGTCATGGAACTGAGAGCTAACGTCTGCTTGCTCTCAGTAAATTGCTCAGTAACAGAGATACTGAAAATCAGTCCCCTGAACCGCGAAATGCCTCAAAGTTGGAGTCATTATTTGGGAAGTTAGCCCCACCATGACTTTAGCTGTAAAGGTTTATAAAAATGTTCCCTGAGAATAATTGTACCGAGCCAGTGGAGGGGATTTCTTCACGGAGGCCTTCTTGCCTGCCTGGCCGACAGGCTCCCTTTGGCAAAAAGGACTTGCGTCGGCTCCTGTCCGGATCAGTTGCCGTGGTTCTAGCCAAGTGAATTGAGTGGCACAGTCCTGATGACCTCACCCCACACGATGGGCCCATGGGTTGGTTGAATATAAGGAAGGCTAAATGCTGTGGAGAGGGTTGGCATGAGTCACTTCTCTTTAGAGGCCCTTCGTTTGGAGGGTGGCCACCTGACTCAGTCAAATTCTCTATTTTCCAATGTATATGCCAGGACAGATCTCTCCAGCTAAGGCTGTAGCCCGAACAACCCTGGGCTTTTGTTCTGCTTCTGTATTAGGGTGCTTGCACTTCTCACGCCCAGCGACACCTAGACCCCGACGCCGGGGCTGCCAGGGACATGGCTTCCCTCATGGCTCCACCAGTCCCCATACCAACGGGAGTCTTTGCAATCACATGAAAACCTGCTGCATACAGAAACTAGTGTGGAGAGTGGAGTTGCAAGATGTCTCAGTGGAGGCATGGACCGGATTAAAATGCCACCGGGTGGGGGAAAGTAAGAATACCCACGTTTTGCAGACGAAGCCTGGCAGGTGCATGGTTGATAGCAGTGAAGCAGTTAATTACATTCTCACATTTTGGTCTCAGGATCCAAGTGAGGTGCCCACCAAAGATGAGGCTCTGAGTCAATGACAGAAGCCATTTCACAGGCTGGGGAGAAGTTCGTAGGCAAGGACAGGTAGGTTGTTTCTAATGGCTCGGGGTAACCTCAGTTGGGAGAGGAATTGACTCGCCCAGACTGCACTGCTCCAGGCGGAGAAGGAAGCTGACCCCGTTCAGGAAGTATTATTTCCTTGTGATCTGTCTTCTTGTAGACAGCTGCAAGAGAATGAGATCAGAAACTAATTAGATTCCGAATTGAGAAGCCGAATTCCTAGACACAAGCGTCTCTGGCAGTGTGCTGGTCCTCATTGGCAAAAACAGGGATTGTGAAAACTACAGTGATACCTGGGAAGTCTCGGGTGACCAAAGAATTAGATTATTCCCGACAGAGCTGGAGTTACTGCAGATAACTCGTCACCATCACCCCCATTTCCACTGGATGTAACAATCTGCCCCAATAGGAGGTGTGACTTGTGACTATAAAGTAAGTCCAAATTCATCGTCAGTGCTGTGTAAACTCAACCATGGAAGAGGAAAACTAATTCCAAATTCACTGCAGGCCTGGAGAGAGAGAGAGCACGCACTAGATTCCAGGGAGGGGACACATGGAACTGGGCATTACGATCAAGGGAGAATGACTACATAGTTGGATTGAGCTGATTTTAAAGTCTAACACTGACAGCAAGTGTTGACTTTCATGCTTGCTTGTCTGGCCAGAGCTTTTGTGCATGTGATTTCTACCTATTAATAGTTCCCGTAGTAGAAATTATTATAAACATGGTTTCACCATGTGGACTCCAGTAACAGGTCTCGGGGACCCCAAGGGATCTGCAGACCATGCTTTGAGAACCACTCAGCTGAGGACGTTTTGGGGTTTCCTGGAATACCCCCAAGGATTTATAAATTTTTGTATATTGGTTTTTCTGATAAACTAGAGTATGTGTATGCAAACACATGGAGGACCACAGTTGGAACGAGCCATGTACCCCGGGGCCCACATTTCCACTGTGTCCGGCTATGTTGGCATCCCACTTGGAAGTAGTAGCGATGGGAGAGTGCAGGGAGCCTGAACCAACGAGAAGCTGGGCCGTGGCAATCAGGGCCACGCTCAGGGGCAGAGGGGTTTTACTGCTCGGATCTCAATTTATGAGCCAGGGTATTTGAAAACAGTTAATGAAAAAACTTCCCATTTCCAAATCTAGATATTGAATGGAATTTGCTGCCCATTTCGGATATCAATAATGCTGTAAATGCAGGGCTTCCCTACATATAACCAGATAGCTAACGGAGTTAGCAAGAAGCACCTCATTAAAACTGGTGCTCAAGGGCAGGGCTTTGGCTAAATGTGAGTCCCGATTCTTCTGAACCAAGAAATCAACTTTGTTTTTTAATATGATTTTGCATAGGGCATTCTCGGTATTATTGAATTTAAAATATGGAAATGCAATAAGTAAAAAACTGACACCAAGATATAACTTTTTACTGTTAAACTCAGCATTGGCAACTTAGTTTCCATAACACGTTATCACATTAAATTAAGGTTGTTGGGTTTATTTTTTTTATTGATTTTGCAGTTTTATTTATATTTAACCTAGAAAGCCTATTTGAGCTTTATAGTTGAATAAGTACTCCAGGCATAAGGAGTTGATGCTTTTTCACCTGTACATCTATGTGAGATGATAATAAAAACAACTCAACGCTGGGGGCTCCTGAGACTTTCTCAACCCCTGGAAGGGGTGCGCACTTAACTCAGGCGAGGAGCGGAGAGAATGAAGAGATTGCTAGAGAAAGGCGTGGCTGGTCGCTATTTTGTGGGTCAGGATGCTCCGGGATAGTGCCTCGGGGGTGTTTCTCTTTTACTGACAATGAACGCTGGGCAGATGGGAAGGGCCCCAGCTCACAGTCAACTCTGGGCTTGGGGGAGCTGGAGAGGGGCGGGCCCTGGGTGGTGGCTGTTACCGGGAGAGGCCAAGTGCAGCGGTATTCCCGGGGCTTGAGAGCCGTGGCCAACGCCTGCGTGACTCTGCCTCTCTTGCAGGTGGACGACGCAGGTCAGGCAGGCTCAGCCCTGACAGCTGTGAGAGCTAGGGCCGAGTGTCCATAACGGAGACCTTCATATCGTACGCCTACACTTAAAAGTTATAAATCACAAACAGTTGAAGAACAGACTTTCTATCCTCCTTCCTTGACAAATATATCTTCATAATGATTGGACAGAAAAAATATAGGTGTAAAGCTGAAGTTTTCCATGTTGACAAAACATCAAAGCTGACTGAACATAATTAATATCGCAAGTGCTGGGAGCTCTGCCACTGGGTGCTGGATGAGGAACCAATAAGACATGCATAATTCGTAAGTTATTATTTTTTAAATCAAATTTAGCTTTTGCCTTTATTCTGGCAAAGTCATTAATTATGTAGTTATACTCAAGACTTTTATGTAATTTGTATTTTAGGGGGAGTAGGAGCTAAATCTTCATTGTGCAGTGTGAGAGCCACCAGCTAAATGTGGTTATTTAGGGGCGCCTGGGTGGCTCAGTCATTAAGCTTCTGCCTTCGGCTCAGGGCGTGATCCCAGAGTCCTGGGATCGAGCCCCACATTGGGCTCCTCTGCTGGGAGCCTGCTTCTTCCTCTCCCACTCCCCCTGCTTGTGTTCCCTCTCTCGCTGGCTGTGTCTCTCTCCATCAAATAAATAAATAAAATCTCAAAAAAAAAAAGTAAATAAATAAATAAATGTGGCTATTTAAATTTAAATTAATTAAAATTATATAAAATTAAATATTAAGTTCCTCAGTTGCACCAGCCACATTTCAGGTGCTCACTAGTCATATGTGACTGGTGGTTACCTTATCAAACTGCACAGATATAGAACATTGCACCATTGCATCAAGTTCTATTAGACTGCACTGATCGAAAGGATCAAAACTTAAAATGTAATCATATTGAAATTATTCAACATAGAGTATATTTAATAAAATTATAATTAAAGTAAATATAAAAGATAAAAAGCTTAGATTACTCTCCATATATTTTTAATGTTATGTTTTCTAAAATATTCGAAATGACTTAAATTAAAAGACTTTAATTAAATGACTTAAATTAAAAAAATTAAATTAAAAGACATACAAATGATAATGAGCAGAATTATAATGAACAGGATAACAGAATATATAAATATAAAATATATTTATAATATTTAATAAAATAGAGTTGAACTTATTTAAGATTTTAAATATTCTTAAATTTTTATATAAATAAAACTACTTGCAATTCTAATGTCCAATGTCCCTTTTTGTTGTCAATGTAAAGAATCATTATCAATCTTCATACATATTATGTGCAGACACACACACACTTAACAGCAATATGAAAGGTTTAATATCACAAAATGTTCCTCAGGCATGTTGTGCAATTGTTTTGAAGACTATTAAACTTGTGGGAAACTCTGAAACTATGAATTGGAACACAAAAAGAAGAAAGAAAACGGGTGCTTAGCACGGCTGGAAATAGATAGTTCATTATGCAAGATGCTCCAGAGGAAAAATTTCACAGTCAATGTCTTTTTCTCTTATAGGAGTGCTTCTAACCTGCAAGTGTTTCCCACATTTCAAAGCAGTGTCCATCAGGGACACTGACAGGGCAGGGACACAAGCCACCTACATACCTTCCTAGCATTTGAACACAGTAGACTTTTGTCTCAAGAACATAGGGGAAGAGAAGTAAAGACATGCTTCCCTATGTTAGTTCTTGGACTAGATGTTAAGCTTGTGGGTTATGCTGTGCTGGTAACAGGCAGCCATGTATTTCTTGATGCTAGTGACATATGGGGCCCACTAACACATGGGACCAGGATGGAAGCCTTTTGCCCAGGGCCAATGGCCAGGGAACTGGGATAGAGGGCTGAGTTTGTCCTCTCACAGTCTGCTATTGACCACTTTCAATGGTCTTTCTTCTGGTTCACCACACTTGGACCCTGCTGGTTGGAAAGCTTGGTGCCTGAAGAGTGAAAATTGGTTGGAATGTCTGGAATTTTAAAACTTATTTACTTAATTATTTAAAAAATACTCACATAGGGCTTACTAACAGTCAGGCACTGTCCTTTATATGTATTCATTCACCTAATTCTCATAATTCTGTGAAGGAGATGCTAATTTTATATATGAGGAAACTGAGGCCCGGAAAGATCAAGGAACTTGCCCAGGATCAATCAGCTTGCTTGTGGAGAAGCCAGGATTCGATCCTAAGCAGCCCTGCTTCTGAGTTCATGATCTTAACCACATTATCAATTTGCTCCTCTTTCTGCAAGGATTGTCTCCTTCCCATTTAAAAAAAAGTATTTAATTTTTGATAGGTAATATATTTCTCTAGCTTAAAAAAGCCAAAATGATATTAAAAGATATGCATTCAGTGCTAGGATGACTGCACATGCAACTGTCCACATGCAAAAGAATGAATTGGAACCCCCTACTTCATACTATGTCAAAAATTAACCCAAAAAAGGGTGCCTGGGTGGATCAGCTTGTTAAGTGTCAGACTCTTGATTTCAGGGTCGTCAGATTGAGCCCTGTTGTCAGGCTCCATGCTGATTAAGTTCTCTTTCTCTCTCTCCCTGTGCCCTTCCCCCCAACCCCAACCCCTGCTCTCTCTCTCTCTTTCTCTCAAAAAAAAAAAATAATAATAATAATAACCAAAATGGATGAATGAACCAAAAAAAAGAGCTAAAACTCTAAAACTGTTAGAAGAAAACAGAGGAAAATCTTCATGCCCTTGGATTTAGCAACAGATTCTTAGGTATGACACAAAAGCATGAGCAACAAAAGAAAAACAGACAAATTGAACATCATCAAAATTAAAACCTGTTGTGCATCAAAAAGTATTATCAAGAAAGTGAATAGAGTTACGGTTTCTGATCCAGCATGTAAGAAACTTGGAGGTCACTACTCTGTCCTAACAAGTAAAAAGTTGAATAAACTGAAAAAATCATCAATTCTTCATATATCCAAAAGAGAAGCAAACTGCTCCAAACGAGAAGCACAGGGCGAACTGCTGCCCCCGAACTGGAGGGACAGGCAGATGCAGAGAATCACAACTTCCCAGAGCAGGAGCCCAGGAGCAGAACCCTCCACAGGAATCATGTGGGTGCAGGAAACCGGAACTGAAACTGACAAATTGCTGGAGGCTCCATGAGGACCATTCTGAGAGTCAAAAGCTCCAGGGGAACCCAGTGTGTGTGGGGGGGTGCCCACATTTTTGTGAGTTGTACCCAGGAGATTGACCAGAACCTCAAAATGAATATTGGGGGGGGGGGATTCCCACATGCTTCTGGCAGGAAGAAGAGAAAGGAAGCATTTTGGAATATTCTAGTGCACTCTGTTCCTAACAAGATTCTGTTCTTAATAAGATGCTCACTCGTCTCTTCCTGGCATCAAGGAAGGCTACATTTCCCAGTCTCCCTTGCAGTTAGGTTGGGGCCATGTGACTAATCTGGCTGATATAATTGGGTGGTTGTGATGAATACAATTTCAGGCCGGCCATAAAGCCCCAGTGTGATGTCCATCTTCTTCCTCCCTGTAGTCGCTTGGCTAGAAGACAAGGTTTCTGAGATAGAGCCACAGGATGGAAGGAGCAGGGATCTCTGAGTCTCCAAATGGAGGACAGCTGCTCTGGAAAGCCTTTTGCCTCACAGTGGACTGTGACATGAACAAGAATTAAACTTAATTGTGTAAAGTCACTGAGACTTTGGGTTTATTTGTTACGGTTGGCATAATGATTAACTTCCCTTACAGGGCTGGCCTTAGGATTGTTTAAGGTGTATCTATTTTGAGGGTCTCTTTCCTCTGCCTAGAAGGGCGTCTAGCACATTACAGGTGCTCCTATGAAAGTGATTACTACTTCTACCAGTTTCCATGAACGCTGCCTCCTTCTCCCCAACCTGCTGCTGCAACCTTCCTAAGATCCTTCCAAGTACCAGCATTATAGGTATTTTGACTCCTTAAACCTGTTTGACATCGCTTAGGGACATAAAGCTCAAAATGAAGGAGTAAAGGTATGAGCTAAGGCATTGATGAGTTTTACACAGCCTCAAGGGAACAGAAAAATGTACAACAGTAAAAGCTGGGAACTGCCTGTAGTCACTTAGCAATTTCTCCTAATACCTGTAACCCCATTCCCTCTCTACAGCAGGTTTTGCTATAAGCAGCTCAAAACAGTTTTGCTATGAAGCATCCAGCCTTGACATAAATGAGAACTATTGCCCTAGGCTGTTTTAATTAAGACATCTGATTTCTAAAAGGACAACCATAAATCCCAATCTTCCTGGGATAGTTTCAGTTTATGCCTGTAGTTCCGGGATCCTACCCCGTTAGCACCCTCTCTCACTCTCCAGAGTGTCCTGGTTTGGATGATAAGTTATATGGCTACCCTATTTCTAAATTAAAAATGTGTACCGTTATATGTAATATTATTTTCCTCAAGTTATTTACTTTCAGTTAATGAACTGTCCTTGACTTACTCTCTGAACCATCGATCTTACTCTACAGCATGTTTTCCCTTTGACTAAAGATAGAATCATCAGAGGAACAGAAGTGTAAAGGAGCAGAGAGGCTGGAGGATGAATAGGCACCAAGGAAAGTAGAGATAAAAAGTAGATGAGTAGATATTTCTCATCCTACCCTGATCATATCTCTAGAAGCTGCCATCTCTGTATTTGTTGGTAGCTTATCTAAACCCATAGTGCAAATAGACAGGGTGAGGATTCTATATTTGGCTGGTTGGCACATTTTCCTAAATTCTTTTCTTTTCTGGGTGGCTGGGTGGCTCAGTCAGTAAAGCGTCTGCTTTTGGCTCAGATCATAATCCCGGGGGCCTGGGATGGAGCCCCGCATCGGGCGCCTGCTCAGCGGGGAGTCTGCTTCTCCCTCTCCCACTGCTTCTCCCTCTCCCCCTGCTGCTCTCCCCCTCTCTCTCTGTCAAATAGATAAGTAAAATCTTTAAAAAAACAAAAACAAATCAAAAATAATTGATGTACATTACTGTGTAAGTTTAAGGTATACAGCATGATGGTTTTAATTACATAGATTTCGAAATGATTATCGCAATAGGCTCAGCTAACATCCATTATCTCAAATAGAGACAATAAAAAGAAAAGAAAGAAGAGAAAAAAAATTTTTTTCTCCTCATAATGAGGACTCTTAGGATTTACTCTCTTCACAATTTCCCTGTATATCGTACAGCATTAGCTCTACTCATGATGCTGTACATTACATCCCTGGTACTTATTTGTCTTATAACTGCAAGTTTATACCTGCTGATCATTTTTCTCCTATTCCCCCTCTCCCACCCTCTGCCCCTTGTATCACATGTCTGATCTCTTTTTCTATGAGTTTGTTTGTTGTGGATTCCACATATAAGTGAGATTATACGGTATTTGTCTTTTCGTTTGACTTATTTCACTTAGCATAATGCCTTCAAGATCCATTCATGTGGTCACAAATGATAGATTTCCTCATTTTTTATGACTGAATAATGTTCTATTTACATATATCTCACAACTTCTTTATCCATTCACCCATGGGTGGACACTGAGGTTGCCTCCGTGTCTTGGCTGTTGTAAATAGTGCTGCTGTGAACATGGTGGGGGCAGACATCTTTCAAGTTAATGTTTCATTTCCTTTGGACATATTCCCAGAAGAGGATTGCTAGATCATATGGTAAACCTATTTTTTATTTTGTGAGGGTTCTCCATATTGTTTTCCCTTGTGGCTGTACCAGTCTGCAGTCCATGCCAGCATTTGTTATCTCATCTTTTTGATGATAGTCATTCTAACAGACATGAGGTGGCTTCTCCTTGTGATTTTAATTTGCGTTTTCCTAATGACTAGTGATGTTGAGCACCTTTCCATGTACCTGTTAGCCTTTGTATATCTTCTTCGGAAAAATGTCTCTTCAGGTTCCTTTACCCATTTTTACACTGAGTTATTGGGGTTGGGTTTTTTTGGTTTGTTTTTGTTTTGTTTTGTTTTGGGTTTTTTTGCTATTGAGTTATGTGAATTCTTTATATATTTTGGATATTAACTTCTTATCAGATATGTAGTTTGCAAATATTTTTCCCATTTCATAGGTAATGTTTTCATTCTGTTGATGGTTTCTTTTTCTATCCAGAGTTTTTTAGTTCGATGTGGTCCCACTCATTTATTTATTTTTTTTTTAAAGATTTATTTATTTATTTGAGAGAGAGAGAGTGTGCAAGGGGGGGAGGCACAGAGGGAGACGGAAAAGGAAATTCTCCAGCAGATGCCCACCGAACCCAGAGTCCAAGGCGGGGCTCGATCCCATGACCCTGAGATCATGACCCTGAGCCGAAACCAAGAGGTGGATGCTTAACTGACTGAGCCACCCAGGTGCCCCACTTTTGTTTATATTTGATTCTGTTGCTTATACTTTAGATGTCATATCCAAAAAATCATTACCATGACCCATGACAAGGGGCTTTATTCCTATGTTTTCTTTTAGAAATTTCGTGGTTTCAAGTCTTACATTTAAGTCTTTAGTCCACTTCTAGTTAATTTTTGTGAGTGGTATAAAAGAGGGATCTATTTTCATTCTTTTACATGTGTATATCCAGTTGTCCCAGTACCACTTACGGAAAAGACTGTCTTTTCTCTATTGAGTGTTCTTGGCTCTCTTATTAAATGTTACTTGTCCATATATGCTTGGGTTTATTTCTGGACTCTCAGTTCTGTTCAATTGGTATATGTGCCTGTTTTCATGCCAGTACCATACTATTTCGATTACTATAGCTTTATAATATTGCTTGAAATCAGGGAGTGTGATGCCTCTTGCTTTGTTCTTCTTTCTGAGAATTTCTTTAGCTATTTGGAGTCTCTTGTGGTTCCATATAAGTTTTAGGAGTGTTTTTTTCTACTTCCGTAAAACGCCATTGGAAACTTGATAGGGATTGCATTGAATCCATAGGTGGTTTGCAATAGTATTGGTATTTTAACAATATTAATTCTTCCCATACACGGACACAGGATACCTTTCCATTTATCCATGTCTTTGATTTCTTTCATCACTGTCTTATAGTTTTCAGAGTGGAGATCTTTCACCCCCTTGGTTAAATTTATTCTTAAGTATTTTATAGTTTTTGATGCTATTGTAAATGGAATCGATTCTTTATTTCTTTTTCAGAAAATTCATTGCCAGGGTATAGGAACCCTACTGATTTTTGTATCCTGATTTTAGATTTTTGTATCCTGCACTTTTACTGAATCCATTGATTAGATCTAATGTTTCTTTGTTGTTGTGTTTTGTTTTGTTTTGTTTTGTTTTTTGGTTGAGTCTTTAGCATTTTCCATGTACAAAATCATGTCATCTGAAAACAGAGATTAGTTTACTTCTTCCTTTCCAATTCTGGTATCTTTTATTTCTTTTTCTTGCCTGATTGTTCTAGCTAGCTAGTACTTCCCGTACCATTGAATAGGAGTGGCAAGAGTGGCACCTTTGAGTTTTTCCTGATCTTACAGGAAAAGCTTTCAACCTTTCACCATTGAGTATGATGGTAGCTGTTGGCTTGTCATGAAACCTATGCTCTTGTGTTTTAAAAGTGTCAAAAGTGATTTGTTGGGGGAGCCCGGCATCCCATTTCTGTCTCCATGGTGGTAACTGCCAAGTTCTTTCCTAAGTAAGAAGTTGGGCTAAGCTGAACCTCCTTGGATATGGGCTGGGGAAATATCAGGGCTGGGAATGAGGCTGCATGAAAGGAGGGCCCGTGGCAGCCAGGGACTTCCTCTTAGGAAAAAATCCTTTTGCCTTCATGGGAAAAGAGAGGTTCATGGAGGAACACCGTAAAACTCCAAATCCGGGGCTTGATTGACTTTGTCTGCCAAACCTTTCATTTTAGGTAGCTAGAAACAACACAATAACTGCATTGAACAGACATTTATCAAGGACTCCTTGTGTTCTTACTGAGCTGAGCTTTGTCTAGGAGACAAAGGCGATCTTTGTCCCCAAGTGGCTTTTATTGTATTAGAAACTGGAAACTCAGCTGCTTATAAGGGTCAGACATGTAGCATGAATAAATGAGGAAGACCTGATATAAGAAAAGTTATGAGGACAACTGTGATTCAGCCTCAGAGTCCAAGAGACAGTAGTAAATGACAGGGACTATGAGCACCTGGAGAGACCACGTCTTTCAAAAGGGACAGCCACCACTCAGATCCAGCAGGTTATTGCCTGGAGGACCCGGTGCTGCCAGACCTTATGCTTTTCTAAGATATTCCAGAAATACAGATTTTTATTCCAAATGTGCCTATTTTTAAATATTAGTAAGGTGGTTTTTTTTTTTATCTTTTTGTTTTTTTAAATTCTTTACCCTTATAACACTGTGAACAAAACACACCTTCTCTACAGGCTGGCTACGGGCCTTGGGCCTCTGGCATGTGCTTGCATCCTGGATTTGAAGTTAACACTATGGCAAAGATTTCAGAGGGCAAATGGGGTTTGGGCACATCCAAACACTCGAGAAGCAATTGTTTACGTGCAAGCAACTCTTGTCAAATTCTAGAGCCAGAAGGAGCCTTAGAGTTCATCAAGTTCGTTCTTCATCTTACGGGAAAAGGAACTGAAGTTAAAGCACAGAGAGTAAGCACTAAGGCCCGGCCCAAGGTGAGATTTTTGTCAGCCTGGTCAAAGTCACCATATGTAATCAGAAGACACATAAGGCAATGAAGGCAGTCCAGTGGCCGTCCACCTGGTTACACCTCAGTGGCGCCATGCCCGGTGCCCTGGGATGCAGTGTCTGAGCCTGGGCTGCTGATAGGTGGATGCCTGCCCGTGGGGCTCTGGTTCATCCCTGAGCCCACTAGGAATGTTTTGCAGGCTAGTGTGGAGAGATTTGGTTAAAATGTGAGGAAGCACATTTTGATCAATGACAAGACCAGATCATGGAGAAGGTTCTGAGTAGCTCCCTCTGGAAAGTTTCTGGGCAAGTTGCCATTTAGTAGTGATTTGAATTTAGGAGCTAGGAAGGTCATCTGGTCCATCCCTCTGCCTCCAAAGAGCTTTCCCTTTACTCTACATTCTCTGGGAACTTCCAAGCAAAGGAAGGCCACTTCTGCCACTGGGCTGCTCTTCTGTCTTTCTATGCATGTACCTAAGGAAGAGAACACAATTTTTTTCACCTTGGTAACAGGGACGCTTTAAAAATCACATTATGATTTTTTAAGGCCCCTTATAGAAAATATGAAATAGGGATGCCTGGGTGGCTCAGGTGTTAAGCAATCTGCCTTCAGCTCAGGACGTGATCCCAGGGTCCTGGGATCAAGCCCCGCATCAGGCTCCCTGCTCAGCTGGGAGCCTGCTTCTTCCTCTCCCACTCCCCCTGCTTGTGTTCCCTCTCTCGCTGGGTGTCTCTCTCTCTGTCAAATAAATAAATAAAATCTTAAAAAAAAAAAGAAAATATGAAATATAAAGAAAAGGATAAAGAAGAAAAAAATTATTACAGTTGAGCTATCCAGAAACAATCTGATTCCATATTTGTATTTTTACATACATAGTTATATATGCACATATTATTATATGTATAATACATAAAGATATAGTACTTAGATACATATATCTCATAATTTTAAAAATTAATGTTTACATACTCTTTGGTGACCTGTTATTTACATTTTTACATGTTTTTAATCTTTTAAGATTTTTTTAATGGCTTTACCATATCCCACGAAACGGAGTACCATAACTCATTTTGGTGGCATTTCTGAGGGTCAAAAACTGCTTAACAAGGGCGCCTGGGTGGCTCAGTCGCTTAAGCTTCTACCTTCGGCTTAGGTCATAACCGTGGGGTCCTGGGATCGAGCCCTGCGTCAGGCTCCCTGCTCAGTGGGGAGTCTGCTTCTCCCTCTTCCTCTCCCCCTGTTCATATTCTCTGTCACATAAATAAATAAATAGAATCTTAAAAAAAAATACTTAAAAAAAACCCTGCTTAACAAGGAAGTCTCTCACATAGTTCAATGCAAGGGTCTTGAATATTTTCCTGAAAAAAGAATTGCTTTTGATTTATCCTAAAGCCTGGTAATGGTGAGATACAGTGTCTTCAGTGGAGAAGGGAGAAATGGAGAAAGATCTAAACCACAGCAGCTTTCTGAGACACCCACCAAATAATTTACGAAGTCAGCTGGTCAGTTTATTGGGACACTTGGCCTCAAACCCTCATATGGAATAGGGAAAAGTCATAAAGTTAGCATGCCATCTGCCTGGAGGTTCACCTGGTATTACCCCACAGGGGGCACCAGCCCGCTCATGTTGACACCAAAAATGGGAATTCCTAGTGTGGAAAGATGAGGAGGAGGTCACTGGCCTCAAGGTCAGCAGAGTCCCATGTTCCTCCCACTGCAAACGCCTCTTCCTGATAGAACTGCTGTAGCCACAGAGCCTGGTTGGCAAAACCCTCCCTCCGTGTGCAGACAGAATGGCTGTCTGAACTTGAACGTGGAGGGTTTCTTCTGCACAAGCCAAGTGTCCTCCTGGCTGCTGGCCCAGGCAGTGAACAGGGCCTTGTCCAGATGCAGCTGGGTCCTTCCCAGAAAGGGCCTGCAGCAGAGCCCGTGCAGAAAGGTTGTCCTCAAGGCAGGAAGCACAGTAAACTCAAGAGACCCTCCCAGTCTGGACTGAGCGTAGGCGGGATTCATTGCCTGTCATTTTCCTGCAAAAGGCTACTTCTCTTCCTTCTTTCCCTGTGCCCCCTCCCCCTTCTTTGGCTGCAGAAGCTATTTTTAAATCGCCCTGGCAACCAGAGGACACAGGCAGGGCCTCCTGAGAAGCTGCAGCCAGAGACTGATCGGGAAGGTGCTCCAAGAGGCTATTGCTTTCCTCTCCTGCCAGGAGTGACCCCAAGTTCCCTGCCCTGCCTCTGCGTCCATTCCCAAGTTGGCCGTCATCGGTTTGTTCTGAGAAAGCTTCTCAGACTTCAGCTCTCAGGACAACTGTGATAGGTGTTCAGAAACCTGAGATCGAACGTCGCCCTGTGGGGCAGGGCTTAGCTGGACAGGGGACTGAGGGTAACCAGCCATGGGAGAGGCCCGACCCATGCCGCAAATAAGGTTTCACGTTGTCTGCCGAGACCCCAGAATCAGTAATGAAACCACCTTCAAGCTGATCTGCTTTTGACTATCACCATGGACCAGTGATTCTTTTGTCAGTGATAAAGATGCCCCGCTGGTCCCCCTCTCTTTCATGCCCTGCTGCTTTGCCGGCTTCCCCGCCCTGGGGCTCCCCCTCTACTCAGGTCCCGTGATGATTCATTCAGCTCACAGTGCCAGTGCCTGGGAAACAAAACATGGCTCAGCTCGAATTTTACCCAGTCCTGCTCTGGACTGAATGTTTGTGCTCCCCCAAACTTCCTATGTCGAAGGCCTAATCCTCACTGTGATAGTATCTGGACATGGGGCCTTTGGGAGGTAATATGTTTAGATGAGGTAATATGTTATGATGAGGTTAGTGCCCTGATAGGAAGAAACTAGAGCTCTCTCTCTCTCTCCTCCCCACACCCCCCATGTGAGGACTCAGCAGGGAGGCAGCCATCGAAGCCAGCAAGAAGACTCTCAGAAGAACCCAACCAAGCTGGCACCCTGGTCTCAGACTGCCGGCCTCCAGATCTGTGAGAGGTCAGTGTGTGTCATTTCAGTTGCCCGTCTATGGTCTTTCTGTGATAGCAGCCGGAACCGATTCAGAGACATTCCTCATGCTGGTGCTTGGCTATGAGAAACAGAGACTTCCTGGCTGCGCAAACCACAACCACACCCAAAAACATCAAGTGCCCTCTGGCTCCAGGACTTCTCATGCCAAGCTCAGGGAAAATGAATTACAGTGAGCTGAACACCCCCGACGTCCTCTCCCACCCCTCATGATGGTGCCCCAAAGTCTGCTGGCACAGAGAGGTTCACTCCTCTGGGGCCTGAGTGGAATGGGAACGTCCTAATTCCTTTGTGAACGGGATTACCCCTTAAGCAGAAAGCACTGGTCTCTCAGAAGGGCTTGGGTTGATCATAGAAGAGAAAACTGGTAGAAGTGGGGATGGAGACGTGATCACAATGAGGAAATCATTTGCTTGAACGTTTGGGGAAGGGCCTACCCCTGTATTTTTCACTTCTGAGACCACATGTGTACATGCAATAAATACATGCTAAGTGAAATCTTATTACACGGCCAGATTTTATACTGTCCTCCAAAGGGACATCTTGTAAGTGCAGTGAGCCCTGACAGCACACATGGGTGTGCTGAAGTGGGGCTTTTGATAGCATTTACTCCTAACAGGAATTCTATGTTCTTTCTGCATTATTATACTACACCATCTAGAACTGTTCCCTTAACCTCCCTTATATGTCCTTCAGTGGAGCTAAATTCCCCCTTGCTCTGGTAAGAGCACAATTCACATCGAGGTACAGAAGAAACAGGCGTTCAGGACCTTGGCAGGCTGAAAACACACTTGTGGTTTGGATTAAATGTCTATTTCTATTTTTAATCATCTTGCCTATTTACGTAGGACTTTCCTCCTCTGAGGTTCCTACTGCTTCTCAACAAGGATTCGTTCTTCTTCCCAGCATCTCCTCGAGGCAGCAAATGGGTACTGTGGTAGCACTCAGGATCAAGGAGAATCCTCCTTCCCATAGTCTGCCCAAAAGCGCTCAGAACTAAGAGCCACTGGCTCACCGTCTCTGCGCAACCTTCCATCTCTACCCAGCTCACTTGTCATCCTGCACTAGGTTACTTTTTAATAACTTCCTGGTTGGGTAGCTGGTGTCACTCATGACCACCATCTGAGAACAGACACGATAACTGAGATCCATAACAGACGGTAGGGAAGGGGCGCTGCGATACTAGATCAAGGCCCTTCGGAGCCCAGCAGTCACCCTTTCGATGCTGCAGGGGGCAGAAGTCTGGGTCCCAGGGGAGGAGCCAGGACCAACGGGGTAGCTGGCAGCGCCCAAGATGGTGCAGACAGCAGTTCTGTGTCTAGGGGGTACGGAAATATTTTCAATACTTTGAACAACTGGGACAGCTTTGCCTGCATATGGTGGCTGAATGTCAGCCCTACCAAAGAATAAAGACTGGACTTCTTAGTAGATATCCCTTGAGGGAGAACAAAGGTAATTTAGTCGGTTGGTTTGCTGGGTTTATGCAGGTTGCCAGCAAATTAGAAGGAATCTTACATAAGTTTCCCCCTTTCAAAGAGGATCACAGCAGCCCTTCTTGCTCTCTCTGCGGTTGGCCCCAAAGTTATGTCAACCCTCCTGTGTCTTCTTTAAGGGAGCTCAAGTTGGATCTGCTCCTGTCTTTTCTTTCTCTTCCCTGGGAACACAAGTAAGTACCTGAGGGTTAGAATTAGACCTAAAACAGAAAGTGTGGGCAGACCTGGGTCTGCACTTCCTACATCCATGCCCTCCGCACATGCCAAGGATGGAGACCCACTGAGGAAGCATACTTTGCTTTCAGAAACTTCATTTTTAGAGAAAGAAATTATATAGAGACAGCTCTCAGGACAGCTGTGTGCTCAGGTGTAGCCCTAAGGAAAACCAGCTGAGCAGAGTCACAGACTCGGGACTCCCCCCGCCACCCCGAGACTGTTCTGCCCCCTCCTTTGCAGCCACTCCCACCACTGACCAAGCCCTGCCCACCCACCAATTCCTCAAGCCCTTCTGGGACCATCTGGGCTTTCATAAAAGGATGTCAAAGAAGGCTTAGTTTGAAGAATTAACTCTTTCAGTGAATCCAATCACACTAATCACAATTACGTTGCAGTAGCCTACATATGCATTGGGGTATCGTTACTGTGTTTCAAGAGATTATCCCACCAAACCGTTTGCATCTGGTGTCTTCTGTTCATGCGGCGTCATCATTTCCTCACGGTGTTCTTAAAAGTGAAGTTTCAGGGGCGCCTGGGTGACACAGTTGGTCGAGCATCTGACTCTTGGTTTAGGCACAGTTTGTGATCTCAGGGTTGTGAGATCGAGCCCCGTGGCAGACTGTGCACTCAGCGAGGAGTCTGCTTGAGATTCTCCCTCTCCCTCTGCCCCTCCCCCCAAAAATAAATGGATAAACCTTTAAAAAAAAAGAAGTGAAATTTCAAATTTAATTTTTATTGTTAGTTGCCTGAAGTATACTTTTTCAGAATCTGAGTGAGATGATAATCATTCACTCGGGTGTTTATTATGACTACATATTGGAGTGGGGTCAAGGTGATTAACACAGGAATGTCCAGCTAATGAACAAGACCTTTTAGATTTCCTTTCTCAGGAGAGACAGCCAAAACTACCACTGCAAGGGTAGGGTATCATCTTGGGGAGCTGATGGGTCATTTTGTTAGGAGATTGGCATGGAAAAAGTCAATCTGCCAGAAGTTGTTTCCTCCAAATGTAAATTTTAGACTTGACAAACTGTAGCTGCTTTGATCGTATGAGATTCCTCAGAACTCAACATAAAAGTTAGGACCTTTTTATGATCTGGTAGAATGTGAAAGAAAATGTGTTTGGCTATTGGCTTCCTGAGATCAACATGACAAACAGCCTTTCCACGATATCATCTCGAAAGTATTTGAGTTCTTTAGATCTGTGGGTGATGGAGCCCTACACTTACTAGCTAATACACAGAATTGTTGGAATGATCATCTTTAACCTCTGCTCGCGGTAATGGGGTTCACGGCCTTAGGGTCTACTGTGTTTGTACTTTTAAGCCTCCCGGGTCGTCCTCTACGTCCTGGCATTTTGCAAAAAGCACCAGCGCCTTCTCTTCAGAATGTTCCTTCTTCTGTGACTGATCATATTCTATGTCAAGCCTTTTTATCTCTAGATTGAGCCTCCTTTTTTTGTTTTTTGTTTTTTTTCAGTCTGGCCTCCTGTGGCAGCATTTCCACCCCCTACGTAAATCCTTCAGCTCAATGATATCTTCCCTAATACCGAGCAGCCAAGATTCGACTTACAGTTTTCTAGTCTGGAGGCCTCCGTGGTTTTATAATGACAGGATCGTGCTTCCGATCCATACTCCATGCCGAGGTCATCCACACCCCATCAGGGTGTTGCCTGGCCTGTGTATTTTTTTTGACCATACAAGCTCTTAGAGTCTAGAGATGACTATTTTGTGGGACTACCAAAGTCACTGTCCTTGGTCTTAACTTGTCCCTTAGCTGCCCATCACCTTATAAATATAATTTTACTTACCTAAAACCTCCAACTCTGTAAGGTTACATGAGTTCGTTCCATTTGGATCGGCACTCACAAATCAGAGATGTTCAATGTCAACATTCTTTTCCCCATGACACATAAAAATGTTAACTAAGGTCAATCCCTGACTTGGATACCTACTCTTTCTAATTTGTCATCCAGAAAAGTATCCTTTTTTCACACCTTTTATGTCCTATATCTTAGGCATGTCTTTGGACATCATCAGGGGAAACTGAGTTATCACTGATATGGGAAAAATACTGTCGTCAACTTTTCACCGAATCTTATTACAGTTAGTGAAAATATCAATAATGTCTAGTAATTCATTTTCTCATGATTGCTCTTCACCTCTCTAAAAAATATGGTATGTAAATCTGTCTTCAGTAAATGAGAAATATCCATTTATTCCTTTACTACCCATATATTGTATTTGCCCAAGGGTTCAACAATTAATCTTTTAGTCTAGTACCTTCCAACTTACCTGATGTGACTATAACCTTCCATGTTTCAGTGCTGTAACACCAAACTTGCAAATTTTGGCTTTGTTTTTTTTCCCCTGCAAGAACACATGGAGAACCTGGTCCAAGTAACTCACTTTAAAGATGTGGAAACTGAGGCGCAGAATGCTGAAGTGGCTTGATTAAGGCTGCAGAATGAGTTGTCTCCAAGAGCAGGATTCTCACAAGCTCTCCAGCATTTCAACATGCCCATTTAGATTTAGGTGCCTGTCATTTATAGGGAAGCTGCCAAACATTCCAACTGGGCATCTCTGCTGTGTCCCTCATGGGCCAGTTGTCCAAAAAGATGGGGCAGTTATTTGGTCATGTCCAAACTTAGCCTGTCCTATTGCTTCTTCCTGATATTCTAGTAGACCCTTGACAATGAATGATGAAAGGATTCAGACTTCATGCTTAGGCAAAGGATATGCCGCTGTTTCTTTCTGCATCATATCACGGTTATCACGGACCTGTGTTTCTCCTACACTACATAATAAACACCTTAAGGGCAATGATCATTCCTGATCAGTGTCTTGGATTATGGCAGGTATTGGGCAAACACTTGAATGACTGAATGATTAAAGGATTTGCTGAGGAAACATAGGTAAATAAATTATAATTAACTCTGTGTGTTCTTGCTGTCCAGTAACCTATGTTACAGACCCCTCAAAAGTGGTTTTGGCGATCAGACAGCCAAATATGAGAAACTTGATCCATGCCTGGCATCATAGATGGAAAAAAAAATCCTTAAAATGGATCAGAGACCTAAAAATAAAACCTAAAACTATAAAACTACTAGAAAACATAGGATAAAACTTTTGTGACCTCAGGTGAGAAGATGTCTTAAGTATGACATCGAAAGTAGCATTCATAAAAGAAAACAAGGATTACCTTGGACCTTACCAAAATTAATAAGCTGCTCTTCAAAGGATTAAAAGACAAGCCACAGAATGGGAGAAAATATCTGCAAAGCACATATCTGATAAAGTCCTTGATTCCAGAAAATATATAGAACCCTCCACACAATAATTAGAAAGCAAACAACCCAATTTTTTAAATTGTCCAAAGAGTTAGCAGACTGTTCAGCAGAGAAGAATGTGGCTAGGAGATAAGCACACGGACACAAGCTCAGGTCATTAGGTATGAGGGAAATACAAATGACATGCACTTGAATAACCATGAGCCTGGCGTGTAAGTCTATTAGAATGAAGAAAAAGTCCACCAACAATACATCTCTCTTACATTCCAGGTGAGCATACAAAATGGCACAGCCATTTTGAAAACAATTTGAGTTTTTTAAATAAAGCTGAACATCTACTAACCACATGATCCAGCAAATCCCAATCCCGAGTATAAAAAAGAGAGAGAGAAAAAAAAAAAACAAAAAACCTATGTTCACACAGTAACCGGTACTGGAATGTTTATAGTAGCTCTATTCATAATTGCCAAAAACCAGAAACAACGTTCTTCAAGTGTCCTTCCACCCGCGATTGGATAAATGAAGTGTGGTACGTGCACGCAATTGCAACACGGATCAGCAAAGCCAAAGTACGACACGTGCCACAAAGTGGATGGATCCCAGACGGATTCTGGTCAGTGAAAGCATCCAGACTCAAAAGGCTCCACAGTAAGTGACATATGACATTAAGGAAAAGGTAAAACTTAGTAGGAAACTGATCAGTGGTTGACAAGGGCTGAGAGGCAGAGGCAGANATGGAGGCAGAGGCAGATTTTAAAAGGCATGAAAGTATTTTAAGGGTGACAGAAATGGTTTGTTTCTTACCTGTGAAGGTAGTTACACATTGTATGCACATGTTAAAATTCACAGACCTGTAAGACCTGTACTCCCAAAAGGTAAATTTCACTCTAAATTAGATCTCAGTAAACTTGACTTCAAAAAACAGTATTTTGGGGTCTTCCTTTGTTTCCAGGTTCCTAAATTTTGAGAAGTTCACTTAGGTGTTATTAAAATAGGAACACCAGAACTGGGTGGATGCCCGTCCACTCCCCACTGACTACCTATCTCAGACTTTGACAAAACTCTTCCCCAGGCTCATAGTTACTCGAGTATCTGTTAAATAATCCATTCAGAACCTGTTATGGTTTGGATAAGGCCCGGTAGTCTCTTTTTTTTTTTCCTTTACCAGGAACATAAATTCTTGTAAAACACGTCTATTTTGGTGGCACAAGACCCTAAAACACTTCGCACCACACATTATCCTTAGCTTACAGAGACAGAACTGTGAAAGCTCCCACCTGATACCCGTTGTGAGCACAAAATGCAAANGTCTTTACCAGGAACATAAATTCTTGTAAAACACGTCTATTTTGGTGGCACAAGACCCTAAAACACTTCGCACCACACATTATCCTTAGCTTACAGAGACAGAACTGTGAAAGCTCCCACCTGATACCGGTTGTGAGCACAAAATGCAAAATGTAGCAAAGATACAGCTTTTTGAATATAGTATGAATTTATGCTCATAGAAGGGTAGGAACAATAATGTAAGCAACATTGAAAATATTAGTGTCTATGTCAAAGTGGTGGGATTATAGAAGATTTTTTAAATTTATAAAAACTATAAACATACATAAAAGAAAATTGTCTAATGAACTGTTAAAACTGCAACAGTTTCTGTTTTGCAGTCTTTTATTACTTTTAATTTCCAGAAGCATCAATGTTTTTCATCTATTCCCAAACATGATACACGTCAGTGGTAGAGAATATTAAAAAATGCTGGAAAACATCTGCAGGTGCACACGTACATATTTTCAAGCCTGTCAATATCACCGCTTTAAACATTGGCTACACCGAGTACCACTTTTTAAAAAAAGATGCATAGTATACAAATATTTTTTACATTCTTTTACAAACATGGACTCATCCTACTTTCCAACAAGCACTTTTCCACTTAATGATATTTTATTATCCCAGATTCCTCCGGGTCTGTACCCTCTGAAATGGACCCGGTCGCAGCAGACTAATGTTCACTGTGGCAGCCTGATTTGATAAGTGGCCTGCACGCTAAGCAGACTGTCTTTTTCCAGTGAAAGTTTTCTGGGCTAATGCAGGAAAAATGTGTAATTGAGATAAATGCCCCCTAATGTTTTCCCAGAGTGTCATCAAGCTTCCCGAAGGCTTGTTTGTGTGCCCGTGGTGGGGGGAGGGCAGAGGCTCTTTGCAGCGCCAGACTTACCTTTACCACCACTGCTTGGCTTCTTCTGGAAACCCT
Source organism: Ailuropoda melanoleuca (assembly GCF_002007445.2). NCBI lineage: Eukaryota > Metazoa > Chordata > Mammalia > Carnivora > Ursidae > Ailuropoda > Ailuropoda melanoleuca. The sequence continues at coordinate 77,896,949 of NC_048218.1, forward strand.
GCAGCTGAAATGCAAGGCATTTGAGAACCACCCGGGGAAGCGCCCTTCATTAGGTGCCCTGAGGCTGTTCTCTCTATACCCCTAACTCACCGTGGGCTGCTCAGAGACCATGACCAAAGGGAGCTATTCATAAAGCTGCCACCCTGCAGGGATACCCCAGGCCACCACTGGCCTCCTTGGCTCTCAGAGCCAGCTAGGTATCGGGATTTGCTCCCCTCAGCATCGCATACCTGCCTTTCAGGATTCTTGACCTCTCCCACCTGGAAGTCTGCCTAGCACTGTGGCCGTGGAGAGGACCTATCTGGGAAGCTTGAACAATGACCTGATCAGATGGTCCTCTAAGCAAGTACATGAGCTGAGCTATGCTTTAACCCAGCAGCTGCGTGCAGGACGCACTGGAGCCAAAAGGGCTTTGAGGAAGGGGACCCCGGAACAGTCCAGTTACAGGTTTAGCGCAGATTACCTAGGACTCTCCCTAGGTATAATGAAGACGCAGGGACCGCAGGTAGAACCCTGGCTCCTTCCAGGACTTTGAGGTCTGGTAGAAGCAGGAAGAGCAGCAGAGGACACTGGGAAAGCACAGCCAGCAACCTGGGGCAGGGCGGGGAGGGGGGGGAGTCAGGTGAATGTGGGGATCAAGCAATCACCCCTATTTCAAGAAGGAGGCGATGGACGACTGCATCTAAAGTTGCCAAGCGATTCAGTTAAGAGGAGCTTTCTCTGGAGGGCTCACTAGAGGAGTCCCATAACTGTTGAGCAGTCCAAGACATTTAAAACATGATTCAACCTACAAAAATACAAAAACTCAATTTACCCACAACTTCTTGGTAACAAATCAACTCAACACATATTGAGTTACTACCATGACTCACTTATTTGCTTAGAAATCATTGGAACAAAGGAAATTTTGTAAAGTGTCTTAAATTAAGCAGCCTACGCTTGGGGGAGGGGAAGGGGGAGCTAGACAACAATTTTCCCTTCCAGAACAGCAGAGGTGGGGTGGGGGAGCTAGTTTTTGATTATTAACGCCAATCAGAAACACACAGGGTAGGGGCGATAGAACCCACCAGTAACTACCCGATCCACAGATGGTGTCTTCCTAGCAATGGTTCTCATCTCTTCCACCATTTAAATTTGAAATCAGAGATGATAAGAAAACTGCCTTCAATAGAGCTGATTTTTCTTCTTTTTTCCTTACTGCTTTTAGGAAGGGGAGAGAATAGGAAATAAAACGACCTCCAGGCACAGGGAAAGGAAAAATGAGAGCAGAGGGCTTCTAGATAGTCCACAGTCACAAGAACCACAGGAGGTGAGGTCTCCCACCGAGGCCTGCGGGGGCTGGGAAGGCCCCCACCCAGCAAGCACCTGGCTTCGCTAAGACAGCTTTTCACATTTCCTGATTTGCATTCAAAAGACCGCTCGTTCTGACCCAATTTGGCCCCCTGCACATGCTTCGCTGCCTCCTGCCACATCTCAGCTTCCCTTTCTTATTTTAATCCCCTTCCTTCCCTGACCGAGTCTCTCCTTCCTGCCCTGTGAAAAGCAGACAGGCCTCCGGAGGCTGGTGGGTGCGGTGATGAAGGGAGTATCTGTTCTACGAGGAAGATCAGGAAGCTTTCCCCGGCTTTTGCCTCCAGCCGTGAGCCCTGTGAGGCCCCCCAGGGATCAATGAGCTAAAAATAGCCCGAGGCTTGTAAATGAACTGGAACTGTCTGCTGCCTTCTCAGTCCTTCACAGTCCTGGGGACGCAGGGGAGGCGCACAACTCAAGTGCTGTTGATGTTCCGTGCCAGGCCCGGTGGAGGCCAGCACCCCTGCCCCCAGCTTGGGGATGAATGATGGCATTTCCACCCTCTAGCTTCCCGGGCTCCGTGAAGGTACAACTCGTCCTGTTCTGGGAGCCACTTTGGCATTCCTTCTGGAGGAAGTGGATTTTGCGTCGCGTTTCAAAAGAAATGTAGTGCCACATTGATGTGCTGTAAATTCACCTGCCTGGCTGTCAGGAGAAGTCCCATTTCCCACAGCTCTGGCTCTCTTCTCCCCGAGGGCTCTCCTTGCCTGGCATGGTGCACCCAGGAGACCGGGTATCCGTCCATCTAGCCTCTAATGTTTTTTGAATGCCTGCTAGGTGTTCTGTGCTATGCAAAATACTGCTGGGTACTAAGCCAGATGCTCGAAATTCACAGATGAATAAATGCAGTTTATTGGCAATTCCTCATTTGTCCTGGGAGATACGGAGCAGGAAGCATGTTCCCAGGGTCTTTCAGTACCCCTCAAGAGCAGACAAGGTCAAAACTACCTCCAGGGGCTGGGGGAGAGGAGAGCATTGTCCTTGGGGTGGAAGCCCCTAAGCATGGCCTTGGCTGCTATATTTCTAGGATGGTCTTATGCTCTATTTTGGCACCTACTAGGCACTCGGCAAATGGTGAGAGAGTATAGTGGTTAAGAGTATGGGTTTTGGGGATCAGACAGACATGCCTTATTCCACTTACAGGTGACACACCACCTCTCCAGGCCTCAGTTTCCCCACCTGTAAAACAGGGTCAATGAAAAACTCTTCCTCGTAGGGTGCCTTTGAGGCTTGAAAGAGACAATATGTCTAAATCAGTTGTCTTCCTGGCTGGCACGGAGTAAATAAACAATAAATAGTATTGTTTTAAAATACAGTGTAATTATACAAAAGGTAAGGTCCAGTAAGGCCAAGAGACCAGGAAATGATGGCCATTGAAAAAGATAGTTTGTTAAAGTTCCTAAGAGAAGGGGATCCCTAGGCCATGGGGGCCACACAGGGAAGCTCCAGGGTGGGTCAGGAGACAGAGGCAGTGAGGGGAGGATGTAGACAAGAGCCTTTGTTGTGGTTTCCAAGGGAAGGCACAGACAAGGCAGAGTTTAGGATTGGCAAGTTTGGGTAATTTCGGGGCCCTAGGGCAAAGGGGATGTCCCTAAACGTCTGGTACCTGGTCGGGAGGTGATTATGTAAAGGAGGTGGTTGGGGTTGTAGGCTCTGATTGGTTGGTTTGCATTGGTAAGGCACTCTCTTGGGCAAGGTGTGGACTCTCTCTAGGAACTGACTAACCCTGGGAGGGGCAGGTGCCCCGGTTCAATGAGGCCCCAGATGTCAAAGGTGTGGGTACAGAAAATAAAAGAAATGGTTAATACAGGTATCTAGCATTTTCCTATACATATGTAGAGAGTCTGAAGCTCAGTCCACAGAACTGGGGAAGTCACATTACTTTTCATCTAATTAAATTAAGACGAGGGCTGCCTGGCTGGCTCGGTTGGTAAAGCATGGGACTCTTGATCTCAGGGTGGTGAGTTCAAGCCCCACGTTGAGCATGAAGCCTACTTAAAAATAAATAAAATAAAATAATTAATTAAGTCTGACACAGAGACTTGATTCTGCTGGGTTACACTAATCCACTCTGTTTCTGTTAGGGTTCTCCTCTCACGGTCTGAACCCCACCTCCTAGAGATAAGCAGAAACCTCTAGATTCTTCAGCAGAGCAAAAAGTTCTGGGAGGTCTCCCTGTCCATCAAGCCACTGTGGTTCGTGCTGAAGTCCAGTGGGACAGCTACTTTTGTGCCGCTCGGGCACGGGTGCCATTGCCAAGACCAGGAGCCTTCCAAACGCACCATACGCTCATGACTCCAAGGCCAAGGACATGTGGGCAACTGAGTGATAGGAGTTCCCCAGGAGCAGAACTTAGATGTGAGTTTCGGCTCAAATGCACACATGGCCTGGCCCTGCCTTTTCTGGCTGCATCTTCCTCAACAGCCCCCAGAGCTGCTCCTCGTTCTTGCCCCTTTTACCTCTCTGGGTGGGCAATGATGTTTTAGCCCTCCTTGCTGTTCTCTCTGCCTAGAACTCACTTTTCTCTCTTCTCTGTTCACCTAATTTGTGTTCACATTTAGCTAATATTTATTTAGAGCCTGCTATGTCTCATTTTATCTGCATTCTGTTAATTCTCACAGCAATCCTATAGGATAGGCACTCTTACTGATACCCATTCTACAGATGAGGAAACTAGGGTCAGAAAGCTTAAGTGATTTAATTTATAGTCATACAGCTAGCAAAACCCAGCTCTGTCTGACCAGAAAGCTGTTGTTCTGAAAAACTGTGCCACACTGCCTCTTGCCAGTGTTGCCTCCTCCAGGAAGCCTTCCCAGATCTCTCCTTCAAGTTTGAACTAAGAGTCTATGGGAAAAGGCCAAATAGTTGTTCACCAAACTGTCTCCTCTTTTTTTTTTTTTTGGAGATTTATTTATTTATTAGAGAGAGAGAGAGCATGAGGAGGGGGAGGGACAGGAGAGAGAGAGAAGCAGACTGCCCCCTGAGCTCTGAGCTAGTCATGGGGGCTCAAGGTGGGGCCTGAGATCATGACCTGAGCCGAAATCAAGAGTCAGACACTCAACTGAGTGAGCCACCCAGACGCCCCATCTCCTCTCTTATCTGTACATATAGTTAAAACAATATCTCCCAGCCCCTTTTGCAGCTAGGTGTGGTCACGTGACTGGGTTCTAATTGACGGAATAGTAGAATGTTAGTGGAAATGGTGAGGGTCACTCCCAGGCCTGGCTCCTGAGAGCCTCCCGTGTGTATCCCGCGTGTGCTGGCTGGGTGCCCTTTGGCCAGAGCTGCCTTAAAGGCCACGTGGTAAAGACAGCAGAGCAGTGGCAGCCCAGGTCACAGAGGGCTGCGGGGATCAGCTCGCCCCTCCACAACCCCCGAACCCCCCCAAAGAACTGACCCCTTGTGTATGAGAGAAAGCAGCTGCTACTGTGTTAAGCCCCGGAGTTTATGCTTATTTCTTGCTGAAGCTGGTGTGACCTTCACCAGTAGCTCCTTTTGACGATCGATTTACACAGGGTTTCATAGAGGTGAACTGAATTAGATTCCATTGACGAGCAAAGGCAGTTTTGAAGGGGACAAAACTACAAAAAACCCCTACAGCTTGCAGGGTGTGTGTGCAAGGAGAAGAGAGGCGAGTTTGCGGGTGGATCAAATTCGTCCATGACAGAACTTCGGCTTGTTCTGCCAGCCGTAGCCTAGCCCCACTCCCACTCCCATACCCAGCCCCTGGGGGCTGCCAAGCCTCTACGGCAGTGGTCTTCGAATTCTAGAAAATTCTAGAATACACGCAAATTACCTGGGGGCCTTGTTGTAAAACAGATTCTGGAGACCACTATCTCCAGATTCTAAGTATCCAGTTGCATGAGGAGGCTAAGATGTCTTCATTTCTAACAGTCTTCCCCATGAGCCAGGCGAGTGGCTCACACACAGACCAGACACTTGGATAAATGCTTCTCTAAGAGCCCCCAGGTCTCCATCTCCTGCCGGCAAGCCCGGGGTGGCAGTGAGGCCCCATAGGCAGGACTCATGGGGCTAAGGGTTTAGACTACCATTTCGATTCTGGGCGGCTACTTTGTGGGTGATGTGGCATTCTGTATTCTGGTCTGGAATTTAATTACCTTATACCTAACTGTTTCTATTGGAAAAGGAGCTCTAGTTTTTCTATTGGAAAAGGAGCTTCCAACTAACTTTGGAAGAAAAACCCACTCTTAAGGAGAAACTGTCTACACTGATGGACAAGGCGTAGTTGTTGGGACCTGGGGACCAGTGGGAGACTTTCCTCAAGAACCTGAAATATGAGGGTCCTCTGAGTGGTCACTCTGAAATCAGCACATGACAGATGATCTTATGGGCAACAGGAAAATCCACCCTTAAGACACAGTCCAGCACTTGGGTCTCCAGATTTAACTGGTCCCCAACTCAGTGTATTCATTCGCTGTTCCCTGAACTTCCGTCCTTGTCTTATCTTCTCAATTCTTGAAATACCTGCCCACCCTCTGACCTATCATTATGTAATATTTCCCTTTGAATTGACAATCACCCCCTGCATACTTTTTTAAAATTTAAAGTATTGAAAGGGAAACTCCAGTATAAGTAGGAAAATAGGTATATGAAAATGAGGACAGATCTTAGCCCCAGGAAAAAGGTGACCCCTCCCCCAGAGTGAGAGAGCAGATGACGAGGACCAAGAGCAGGGAAGGCCTATAGCTGGTGGAGGCAGGAGGGAAGGGGGGGGTGTAAGGCCTAGAGAGGAAGAAGGAACTCCAGGAGGAGAGGGAACACCGCTAGCTCTAGGGTCAGGAGGACAGGGTCGGGGGACAGCTGGTGGAGGAAGAGACAGGTCAGCAAGCCTGTACCTGGAGAAGGAACCTCAGCAACGGGGAGAAGTGTGGGGCTTAGAGAGGGGGAGCCGTGGGAACACCACGGCCAGAGGAGGCATGGGCGAGGAGCCGAGATTTTGCAGCTTGGGGTGTGGAGGGAGAGGGTAAGATGGAGGATAGGGGCAAGCGAGTCCAAAGATGGGATACCGGGGGCGGGGAGCAGCGATAAGGAAAGGGAGGCTGAGGTGGGGGGATGCAGAGGTGAGAGAGTCAAAGAGGCCACAGTGGGGTCATGTGGGCAGAAGTGCTGGGGAGCAGGTATCAGGGTGCACCCCCTAAACACTGGGCTACAGGGGTTGTCTTCCTGGGACAGGACTGGGGCGAGCTGGTGCTGCCCACAGCCAGGGACCTGGATTTGACCTTTCTGTCTAGAATTTTCTGACTATGTACTTTTGAGCAAATCACCCCACTACAGTGAAAGAATTATTAGCCACATGTGCTCAATGAATGAATGACCTCAACCCCATCACAGAAGTCAAACAGTGTAGACAACAACACTTGACAAAATATAAGAGACAGGATTATCATTATATCATAGTTATATGGCCTCACGTTTTTGTGGAGATCACTGGGGCTGTAAGAGCAGAGCACCGTCTCCTTCTGGTTCTCTAAGGCCCGACTCGGGGCTTGTCTTTCAAACAAGGCCGTAGCCTTGTCTCAGTGAGGACTGTACCAGGGACCTGAGCCAGGCCTGACCGACAGGGAGGGACAGGCCAGGGCCAGGGAAGTAAGGAAGGAGGAGACGTCCATTCTCCATCTAAAGCAAGGGTGGAAAAATTGAAAACCCTCTGAGAGAAGGGAATTCTCCACGTACTTCTGGGTGGTTGACTGGCTGGGGGAGGCCTCTCCATCACCCGACCTGAACTTGGCTCCAGGTAAACCCACGCCACTGGATTAGGGCTCTTTCCGCTAATGACATGAGCCATCCTGACTCTTTCTGGCTCCAGTCACTGGCTGAATAAGAGACCCAGCCTTCTGCCTCTCCCAAATGTCAGACCTGTCCTAGGTCCCCTGATGATGCTAGACTCAGGGTGGATCTCAGATCCTAGCGACTCTTCCCAAGCTGGAAGCCTGTCCAGCGTCTGCTCAGATCCATTACATGCCCTTCGGGCCAAGGGGAGTCCATGCTGCTCCCTGAACATCCCCAGGTCCTGACCCTTCTCTTTAGGGGCAGCCTGCGTGCGGGAATGGACTGGTCACCACCCCAGAGTGACACCTCGTGGGTTCGGGCAAAAACTTCAGGCTTCTTAGAAGCTTAACTTCAGCTAGTGACCTCTCTGTTTTTCTTTTTCCACTTAAAGGGCAAAAAAGTCTATTGCCAGGCTATTTTAGGTGAACTCACTGAAAAAAAAAAAA